>NC_064920.1:436968507-437271537 GCF_023897955.1 Schistocerca gregaria
AGTCCCACAACAAATTCCTCATTTTTCCAACGGAAAATGACCGAGAAAAAAATGTGTTGCGCATCTTACTGGCCGCCCCCCGTACCCTCCCTGTGACCGTTCGCTCACGTAGTGCTGCGCCGTCGTAATCGGCGTGCTGGCTCGGCCCAGCGTCAGGGAGAAGTTGGCGGAGCTGCTCGAGTTGGCCTGACGCCCGCGACTGGCGCGCGCAGTTCCGCCCGACTTCTTCTTTATTTAGTTTGAAACCGCCGCACAGATCCGCGGGTGCACAGCGCGTTAATCCAATCTGGCCGCGTGTTATTGGGTTAGGGGGGCTGGCCGCCTCTCCGCTGAGTGAACGTTCTCCTGAGGCTTTTCATCCGGCGGAAAGACAGGCCGGCGGCGCTGCGGTGTAAGGCTGGGTTTCCCCTCTCGTCCTGGGACCTCCTGCTTTGCTGCGAGCTGTCTCCTGTTCTCTGAGACGAGAAGTGTTCCTGAACCAAGGGCTCCGACAAGCTAAAGTAAACGCGTTATTTATGGCTGCATTTTGGACATTATTATTCGCACCTCTTCATTTAGTAAAGCGCTAACAAACTTGCTAACTAAAGATAGTAGGGAACAAGAATGGCAAATTTTAAAGATTGTGGCATATAGAGAAGCAGAAGAAGTTCTCGATAGAAAGAAGAAAAAAAGGGAAGTAAAAGAGCTTAAAAATTTGGAATGAGTGTATAATGAAGGCTGTTTGAGAAAAACAGCATACATATATAAAATACTTAAGCATCTCCGCAGCTTAAAAGAAGCAAAAGTATAAGGACGGAAGAAATGTCTCTAAATGTGTAGTGAGAAAAATACATTGAGAACATTGAGAGACATTTATTTCCGATATCGAGAGTGATATTCACGGGAGACAGCAAATGACATCTAAAGTTTCAAAAACTTTAAACACACCACGAATAGAGAAGGTACAAAAAGCAGTATTGAAGAAGAACAATGAGTAAATTATTACAAAGGATTATGGTATGACGAAGTAGTATCTGCCTTAACATCATTTAACAACAGAAAAACGGCAGGAAGAAAAGTCATTAATCCTGGATTGCTAAAATAGGGAGGAATGATGCTACATCTATGACAGCTACATCTCTTAAAGAGATGCTAAAACACGAAAACTGTCCCCTAAAGTTGGAAATTTGCTGGAATAATGTCAGTTTTTAGAAAAAGGAGGTAAAAGTCTAAGTAGTAACTACGGAGAAATAAGTTAACTGTTCTCAGCATACCAGATGGATGCTACGTAACATGCGTGGTATTGCAAGAAGAACTAGGGGATTCTGAGGAAGGATGCTCTGTGATAGATGCAGCTTATGTGTTACAGCAGGCAGTACAAAAACGCAGACAGTGTAATAAAGAGGAACACTCAATCTTTTTATTGTTGTTGTTGTGGTCTTCATTCCTGAGACTAGTTTGATGCAGCCCTCTATGCTACTCTATCCTCTGCAAGTTGCTTCATCTCCCAGTACGTACTACAGCCTACATCCTTCTGAATCTGCTTAGTGTATTCATATCTTGGTGTCCCTCTACGATTTTTACCCTCCACGCTAACCCCCAGTACCAAATTGGAGATCCCTTGATGCCTCATAACATGTCCTACCAACCGATCCCTTCTTTTGGTCAAGTTGTGCTACAAACTCATCTTTTCCCCAATTCTATTTAATACCTCCTCATTAGTTATGTGATCTACCCATCTAATCTTCAGCATTCTTCTGTAGCACCACATTTCAAAAGCTTCTATTCTCTTCTTGTCTAAACTATTTATCGTCCATGTTTCACTTCCATACATGTCTACACTCCATACAAATACTTTCAGAAATGTCTTCCTGACACTTAAATCAATACTCCATGTTAACAAATTTCGCTTCTTCAGAAACGCTTTCCTTGCCATTGCCAGTCTACATTTTATATCCTCTCTACTTCGACTATCATCAGTTATTTTGCTCCCCAAATAGCAAAACTCCTTTACTACTTTAAGTGTCTCATTTCCTAATCTAATTCTCTCAGCATTACCCGACTTAATTCGACTACATTCCATTATCCTTGTTTTGCTTCTGTTGATGTTCATCTTATATCCTCCTTTCAAGACACTATCCATTCCGTTCAACTGCTCTTCCAAGTCCTTTGCTGTCTCCGCCAGAATTACAATGTCATCGGCAAACCTCAAATTTTTTATTTCTTCTCCATGGATTTTAATACCTACTCCGAACTTTTCTTTTGTTTCCTTTACTGCTTGCTCAATATACAGATTGAATAGCATCGGGGAGAGGCTACAACCCTGTCTCACTCCCGTCCCAACCATTGCTTCCCTTTCATGTACCTTGACTCTTATATCTGCCATCTGGTTTCTGTACAATTTGTAAATAGCCTTTCGCTCCCTATACTTTACCCCAGCCAACTTCCGAATTTGAAAGAGAGTATTCCAGTCAACCTTGTCAAAAGCTTTCTCTAAGTCTACAAATGCTAGAAACGTAGTTTTGCCTTTCCTTAATCTTTCTTCTAAGATAAGACGTAGGGTCAGTATTGCCTCACGTGTTCCAATATTTCTACTGAATCCAAACTGATCCTCCCCGAGGTCAGCTTCTACCAGTTTCTCCATTCGTCTGTAAAGAATTCGTGTTAGTATTTTGCAGCTGTGACTTATTAAACTGATAGTTCGGTAATTTTCACATCTGCTCTGAGGGAATTTCGCCTGTCTCATACATCTTGCTTACCGGGTGGTAGAGTTTTGTTAGGCCTGGCTCTCCCAAGGCTGTCAGTAGTTCTAATGGAATGTTGTCTACTCCCGGGACCTTGTTTCGACTTAGGTCTTTCAGTGCTCTGTCAAACTCTTCACGCAGTATCATACCTCCCATTTCATCTTCATCTACCTCCTCTTCGATTTCCATAATATTGTCCTCAGGAACATCACCCCTGTATAGACCCTCTATATACTCCTTGCACTTTTCTGCTTTCCCTTCTTTGCTTAGAACTGGGTTTCCATCTGAGCTCTTGATATTCATGCAAGCGGTTCTCTTTTCTCCAAAGGTCTCTTTAAATTTCCTGTAGGCAGGATCTATCTTACTCCTCGTTCGATAAGCCTCTACATCCTTATATTTGTACTGTAGCCATCCCTGCTTAGCCATTTTGCACTTTTTGTTGATCTCATTTTTGAGACGTTTGTATTCCTTTTTGCCTGGTTCACTTACTGAATTTTTGTATTTTCTCCTTTCATCAATTAAATTCAGTATCTCTTCTGTTACCCAAGGATTTCTACTAGCCCTCGTCTTTTTACCTACTTGGTCCTTTGCTGCCTTCACTATTTCATTTCTCAAAGCTACCCATTCTTCTTCTATTGTATTTCTTTCCCCCATTCTTGTCAATTGTCCCCTTATGCTCTCCCTGAAACACTCTACAACCTCTGATTCTGTCAGTTTATCCAGATCCCATCTTCTTAAATTCCCACCTTTTTGCAGTTTCTTCAGTTTTAATCTACAGTTCATAACCAATAGATTGTGGTCAGAGTCCACAGCTGCCGCTGGAAATGTCTTACAGTTTAAAATCTGGTTCGTAAATCTCTGTCTTACCATTATATAATCTATCTGAAACCTTTTAGTATCTGCAAGGTTATTCCATGTATACAACCTTCTTTCATGATTCTTGAGCCAAGTGTTAACTATGATTAAGTTATGGTCTGTGCAAAATTCTACCAGGCGGCTTCCTCTTTCATTTCTTAGCCCCAATACATATTCACCTACTATGTTTCCTTCTCTCCCTTTTCCTACTCTCGAATTGCAGTCATCCATGACAATTCAATTTTCGTCTCCCTTCACTACCTGAATAATTTCTTTTATCTAATCATACATTTCATCAATTTTTCGTCATCTACAGAGCTAGTTGGCACATAAACTTGTACTACTGTAGTAGGCGTGGGCTTCGTGTCCATCTTGGCCACAATAATGCGTTCACTATGCTGTTTGTAGTAGCTTACCCGCACTCCTATTTTTTTATTCATTATTAAACTTACTCCTGCTTTACCCCTATTTGATTTTGTATTTATAACCTTGTATTCACCTGACCAAAAGCCTTGTTCCTCCTGCTACCGAATTTCACTAATCTATATCTAACTTTAACCTTTTTGTATATTTTATAACCTACCTGCCCGATTAAGGGATCTGACATTCCACGCTCCGATCCGCAGAACGCCAGTTTTCTTTCTCTTGATAAGGACGTCCTCTTGAGTAGTCCCCGCCCGGAGATCCGAATGGGAGACTATCTTACCTTCGGAATATTTTACCCAAGAGGACGCCATCATCATTTAATCATACAGCTGCAAGCCTTGGGAAGAATTACGACCGTAGTTTCCCCTTGCTTTCAGCCGTTCGCAGTACCACAACAGCAAGGACGTTTTGATTAGTGTTACAGGGCCAGATCAGTCAATCATCCAGACTGTTGCCCCTGCAACTACTGAAAAGGCTACTGCCCCTCTTCAGGAAGCACACGTTTTTCTGGCCTCTCAACAGATACCCCTCGGTTGAGGTTGCCCCTACGGTAGGGATATCTGTATCGTTGAGGCACGCAAGTCTCCCCACCAACGGCAAGGTCCATGGTTCATGGGGGGAGGATGTTTTTATAGGTTTTAAAAAATCTTTTGATAGTGTCAGTAAAAATAAACTCTGGCAGATAGTGCCGAATCGCGGATATCTGAAACACCTAATAAATACGATAAAAGGTATGTGCTAGAACACGACTATCACTATAGATCTCAACCCAAGTGACTATATGATACCAACTAAGGAAGGTTGCTATATCTCCCCAACTTTGTTTATCATCTACGTACATGAAATAATGCATATGCGGAAAATAGACCTTCAAAAAGATATATACCTGGGCAGGGGGACTCTTTCGAATAACTTATTGCAGTGATCCTAGACGAGGTCCTTAAGAAAGGAATATACTTACTGAATCAAATAAGTGCGATATCTAACACAATCTCAAGAGAAACAATAAGACGATGGTCTTCTTGGAGACAGAACACATTATAACGAAAACAGTGGTAGATCAAGAGATTTTGGAGCAAGGATACCACTTAAGTTACCTAGGATGTGAGGTGACGTAAGGCTACAGCAAAGATTAAACTGAGTAAATTCAGCAGTGTATGTGTGATAGTTAACACAAAATTAGGAAATCAACTCATATTAAATTGTACAAAACAATTGCAGTCTCCACAGTGCTCTATGGAAGCGAAACGTGAGTGATAGGTAAAAAGCACCAGAGCCTTATTCAGGCTGAAGATATGAAACTCCTGAGACGAGTTGAATGTCGCACAATACAGGACTGACTAAGGAACAAGGGTGTCTAAGAGAACTAAAAATGTTTGGTCTAAATGGTAAAATTCTAGCTTATAGCAGAGAACGGAACGAATACCTAGAAAGAATGGAGAGTCACAGACTCCCCTTAAACTGCAAGTGCAAAGCAAGAAGAGATATAGGAAGACCTCGGTAACGGTGGGTACTGTAACAGGCCACTCGCCTAATAACTGAAGGGAAGAAGGAGAAAAAGAAGTTATTCGCAACTTACTGTTACAACAGTACAAGTAGATCCTGATTATTTGGAAAAATCTAACTCCAAAAATAAGTTAATGTTAAACATGCAAACGAGAAAAATTTTAGAGAAGGTTTGAAGATATACTTAAAATTTTATGGAAGTCCATAAGTGCTCTCATTATAAAACACTGGATGAATATACAATCCTGGAAATGGAAAAAAGGACACGCACGGCACAGCGGACACACCAGGAACCGCGGTGTTGGCCGTCGAATGGCGCTAGCTGCGCAGCATTTGTGCACCGCCGCCGTCAGTGTCAGTCAGTTTGCCGTGGCATACGGAGCTCCATCGCAGTCTTTAACACTGGTAGCATGCCGCGACGGCGTGGACGTGAACCGTATGTGCAGTTGACGGACTTTGAGCGAGGGCGTATAGTGGGCATGCGGGAGGCCGGGTGGACGTACCGCCGAATTGCTCAACACGTGGGGCGTGAGGTCTCCACAGTACATCGATGTTGTCGCCAGTGGTCGGTGGAAGGTGCACGTGCCCGTCGACCTGGGACCGGACCGCGGCGACTCACGGATGCACGCCAAGACCGTAGGTTCCTACGCAGTGCCGTAGGGGACCGCACCGCCACTTCCCAGCAAATTAGGGACACTGTTGCTCCTGGGGTATCGGCGAGGACCATTCGCAACCGTCTCCATCAAGCTGGGCTACGGTCCCGCACACCGTTAGGCCGTCTTCCGCTCACGCCCCAACATCGTGCAGCCCGCCTCAGTGGTGTCGCGACAGGCGTGAATGTAGGGACGAATGGAGACGTGTCGTCTTCAGCGATGAGAGTCGCTTCTGCCTTGGTGCCAATGATGGTCGTATGCGTGTTTGGCGCCGTGCAGGTGAGCGCCACAATCAGGACTGCATACGACCGAGACACACAGGGCCAACACCCGGCATCATGGTGTGGGGAGCGATCTCCTACACTGGCCGTACACCTCTGGTGATCGTCGAGGGGACACTGAATAGTGCACGGTACATCCAAACCGTCATCGAACCCATCGTTCTACCATTCCTAGACCGGCAAGGGAACTTGCTGTCCCAACAGGACAATGCACGTCCGCATGTATCCCGTGCCACCCAACGTGCTCTAGAAGGTGTAAGTCAACTACCCTGGCCAGCAAGATCTCCGGATCTGTCCCCCATTGAGCATGTTTGGGACTGGATGAAGCGTCGTCTCACGCGGTGTGCAAGTCCAGCACGAACGCTGGTCCAACTGAGGCGCCAGGTGGAAATGGCATGGCAAGCCGTTCCACAGGACTACATCCAGCATCTCTACGATCGTCTCCATGGGAGAATAGTAGCCTGCATTGCTGCGAAAGGTGGATACACACTTTACTAGTGCCGACATTGTGCATGCTCTGTTGCCTGTGTCTATGTGCCTGTGGTTCTGTCAGTGTGATCATGTGATGTATCAGACCCCAGGAATGTGTCAATAAAGTTTCCCCTTCCTGGGACAATGAATTCACGGTGTTCTTATTTCAATTTCCAGGAGTGTAGTTGTCCTAGATTTTAAGCAAAAGCAAAATTTTCACGCATCTAAATGATTATGACGTCAAATCTTCTGTACTAAGTGTTGCACGCTGATAAAATTTTGCAGTCGGTAGTAAAGAAGTAATGAATTAGAAAGTCATGTCTGATGCTGAAGATTTACTGCATGAACGGAAAAAGTTAGCGATAAACTTAATCTCTTCATCATTTTGTGGGTGGTGGTGGCGAGGAGAAAAGTTTCCAACGGGTTTGAAACTGTATGTAGTGCTTGTTGGAAGTCGTCAGGTGCTCTTATTATGGAATACAGGATGAATCAAGTCCAGGTTTTTGCGTGCCCGCAGCTATGCTGCCTCAAGATACACAGCTTCTAACTGTAATACTTGCTGTGTTAAACTTTTAACGTAAGATTGTAGCTCTTATGGAATAGATTATGACAGAATTTAAAATTTTAAATTAGCTAAATAATTACGCGGAATATTGAAAGTCAATTTTTTCTCGTCGGGAAACGGTTAGATAGACAACCTGCGACTGGTACCGGTTTCCGGTTTCTGGGATATTCGCCTAGTAATAGAGAAAGGATACTGACATCGGATTTTTTCTCTGTGATACCCTTATATAAAATCTGGGTGTACAGATAGCGTCAAATCTGAATTAAAACTCGATCTTTCGAAGATAATCACCGTTTTCTTCGTCAGGAGATCACTATCTGCCGCGTTTGATGTATGCCATCTCTATAGTGGCGCTCAAGTGTGTCTTTCGTGGAATAATGTCAGTTTGTATCGAAACTTCTGTTGGCGGAATGACTTCGCCTGGAGGGTTGCACAAATGGAGGGAATATGGAATGAGGCAATGAGGCAATAAACTCCCCTTCCCGGCCGCAATTGGAGATTCAATAAAGAGCGAAGGCCGTCTCTAGAATCGCCTATCCTTTTAAGAATTAAGGTTCTTTGGTTTTATTTCTTTGAAGACGCTCCGTTTCAAACGTTCTTTACGAGGAACTACAGAGATTATAACCTCCCTGTCTGTTAAAACTGTTGGTCCTTATGCCAGTATACACTGATGGGTTAATACATTATGACCACTGTGCAACGCGAGACTGAATGCCTCCCTTGTCGTGTTGCGAGCATTTGGCGCGGTAATGAAAGAATGTAAGCGAAACAGAGGCGAATGAGTAGCTGTTACAGCGAATATACGGGCCGCAAAAGCGGAAATCCACCGATATAAGAGGTTTTGACAAAGGGCTCATTATTATGGCCCTGCGCCTGGAAACGAGAATCTCTGAAGCGGGGAATCTAGTCGGCTGTTCGCGTACTTCTGTCGTGAGCATCTGTGGAAAGTGATTGAAGGATGTTGAGATAACGAGTAGGCCACATGGTATTGGACGTCTACGTCTCATTACAAATCGTGGAAGCCGGAGTGTTTCCCTCTGTGTGCAGTATGATGGGCAGCGATCTGTGATAGAATACAATGCTGGTGTAGGCGCATGAGTTTCGGAGCACAGCGGTCAAAGTGCATACACCTGGAGCCTCATGGCACACGACCTCCACGTGTTGACACGAAGACATCGTCAATTACAATCACAGTGGACACAGCATCACTAGGCTTTCACAGTGTACGAATGGAAACATGTCGCCTGGTCCAATGAATAGCATTTCTTGTTACACCAAGTCGATGGTTTAGTGTTTACACGCCGTCAGCCACGCGAGCGGCTGCTCGAAACATGCATCGCGTCTCAGATGCAGGCCGGTGACGGCAGAATTATGCTATGGGGTACATTCACTTAAGCATCTACGGGATCTGTGGCAGTATCCGAAGACACCAGAAAAGCAGTGTACTACGTGAACTTTACTGTAGACACCTGTATCTCTTTATTCTTAACGTTTTCCCCGACGGTATGTCATGTTCCAGCAGGATAACTGTCCATATCACAAGACCAGAAACGTGCTACTATGATTTGAGGTGCATGACAGTGAAATCACATTGATGTATTGACGGAGAAATGTCTCTGATCTGTACCCAATGGAACATATATCGTGCGCCAGCGGTGCACAAACAAATCACCAGCCCGTAATTTACGGAAGTTGCGTTATCTGAGCGTCGATACTCGATGCCATGTACCTCCTGAAACCTGTCACGTAGAATCGCTGCTGTATTCGGTTTGTAAACAGGTGGTGACAATGTTTTGGTTCAACAGTGTAAACCTGCGTTTTTTATTAGTGAATGGGAGAGGATCTTGTTATTCTCAGAGTTAATCTTATACCCTTCCATAATGTGGTATTCCGCTAACGACGATTTATCAAGAGTTTTGATGCATTACATGCCGTCTCTGTTCAGTGCAAAGCGTGGCTACGGTGCGGATTGTTGTCCTTAATTTTCACCTCATTCACAACTAGATACTCTCAAATACATGTTGTCTTTTGATGGAAGCAGCAAGTTCTTAATTTTCCGCGGATGCGGGAGTACTGCACTAATATAATATTTAACTCCATTCTAGCTCAGATTTGATACAGTCTGTACACCGCGATTTTATACAAGTATTCCATAGTATTCAGCCTGCCACATTTACATTCAGAATTGTTGAGAAAGAAGACTCTGTAGATCTGTCATTAATAGTTAAAAGAAAGTGGCATAATGCTCGTAGGAGAAGAAGTGTTTTTGTTCTTACGGATGGAAACAGATTAAAGATTAATGCCGATTTGATGCCTATATCATAAGTATGCGTCCGTATGGTAGTAAAGTCTTAAAAAGGAAATCGAGCAGGCTGGTTGGCCACAAAGTGGTAGTCCATTATACAACTGTACAAGGGTGAACATGAAAAGCTTCCGACCTAACAAAGAAATAAAATATTTATTCTTCAAATTTACTTTTATTTTTCCACATAACGTCCTTGTAAGTCTGTACACTTCTCCCAGCGGTACTCCCGCCTCCTTAAGCTGTCCAAGTAGTTGTTTACGAAGTGATATCCTTTCGACGAAAATTTCTGCTCTCCAGTCTGAATGTTTAGCCGTGGGAACAAAAAGAAAGTCACTTAGGGTTCGATTTGGTGAGTAAGGAGATTGGTCAAACTGGTGAAACTCTTATTCGTGGATTCTCACGATGACAACCACTGAGGTGTGAGACGGCGCAGAGTGAGCAGTATTGGTACCCAGAGTGCAGTCAGCTTTTTTATCCCTATATAAATATCTGACAAACAGGTCCTGTAGATATTCTCAAAGCCTCTGATATTGGTCTCAACTAAATTTGACTATTTTGTAGTAACATTTGGCGAACTTAAGCAACGTTATTGTCAGGGGTTGCAGATTTTCGCCATCGCGAACGTTCGTCGTCACTCAAGCTGGTACGGCCACATCTCCAATCAGCTGCCCAAAGCTTCACGGTGGTAAATGATGGTACAGAATTTCCGTGAACATTATGCAATTTGTGTTCGATTTGTGAAGACATATTCCCATTCAAAAACAAAAATCTAATGACAGGTGCTCCCAGAACGGCTGAAACTCTGGTGATTGCCTTATTAGGATGCACAAACAGATTCCCCAGCTTCTCTTGAGAAGTGGTGATATTCTTTGAAAGAAATTAACACCATTTGACTGTTAATTGTTCATTTTTTAAATAACCATAATTTCGACTTTATAGCCATTCACAAGTGCACGTTGAAATGTATTTTAATAAATGAGCAGTTAACAGTCAAATGACGAAAATCTTGATAGTCATGTACTGTGCGGCTGGTCCCGGCGGAGGTTCGAGTCCTCCCTTGGGCATGAGTGTGTGTGTGTGTGTTTGTCCTTAGGATAATTTAGGTTAAGTAGTGTGTAAGCTGATGACCTTAGCACATTTGAACATTTTTTTGAACTTGTGGCCCACCGCTGCGCCGTATTCTGCTTGTTTACATATCTCTGTATTTGAGTACACATGCCTATATCAGTTTCTTTGGCGCTTCAGTGTAAATAGCTCGAAGTATAATGGTGAGTTTTTTTTTAAGTAAAAGGAAAGGTCAATTCTCTACCTACAGCATGGGTTTTTAAATACACATAAGGAACAAATTCGCAACACCAAGAAAAAAGTTATGCGACATGAACAAAGTTTGTAGACGTGATCCTACATCTGACAGAAGCTATTTATTCAATTTTCGCACCATTCGCATAAGAGTGACGCTATTAGGGCTACTATAACAATGCAAATCATATTTGATTTACACTCTGTGACGGTTGTGAGCGTTAGTTATCTTTGACGGTGAACGTGGTAGGTTGATGTTAGTCAAGAATGCCTTTATGGCGACAAAGACGCCCTTATCAGCACCTCATTGAGCTCGAACGAGATCGTGTAAAAGGACTACGAAAAGCTGGATATTGCTGAAAGATCTGCAGGAATGTAGCCACTGTAGATGAATGCTGGCAGCGGTGGTCATGAGAATATACGGTTGCAAGATGACCGGCGTCCGGACGGCCATATGGCATTACCGAGAAGGAAGTCCGTCGTGTTTAGTGTGTGGCTCTGGCGCATCGTACTGCATTTGCATTAGCAATGTATGTAGTAGTTGACACCCAACTGACAGGACGAACTGCTACAAATCGGTTACTTGAAAGACAGCTCAGAGCGAGACGTCATGGGGCACGGAAACACGAGCCACCGAGATTTGAGACATCAGTGGTGTCAAGTGAGGTCCCACTGGAGGGTGGGGTGGGTGAGGTTCCTGATAAAAGCTGGTTGTGCATCTGTGCCATTTATGGCCGTGTATTACAAGGAGGGCCTGCAACCAACCCGTCTGCGTGCTAGACACACTAAACCTACACCTGGAGTTGTGGTCTAGACTGCGATTTCGTATAACAGCAGGAGAACTTATGTGGTTATCCCACACACTCTGACTGCAAATCTGTGCGTCAGCCTCGTTATTCGAGCTTTCCTGTTGCCGTTTCAGGGTGTGCTTCTAACAGGATAGCGATCAGCCCCATACCGCTGTTGCAACTCAACGTACTGTCCGTCCCATTAACTGAATGGGCAGCGTCTTGGAATGCCACGCACTGGGGCCCGGGTTCGGTTCCCGGCTGTGGTGGGAGATTTTCTCTCCTCAGGGACTGGGTCGTGCTGTCGTCATCATCATCTCATCCCCGTTGCCGACGCGCAAGTCGCCCAATGTAGCGCCGCACTCAATAACACACGTGGTGCCCGAGCTTCCCGCCTGGGGGACTCAACGTGCTCTAGAGAGTGTCACGATGTCGCTTTGGTCACATATATCTCCAATGGAGCACATATAGGACATCATCGGACGACAACTGCAGTGTCATCCAGTATAACCGACCACGTACAACAGACATGGAGCTCCATACAACAAACTGACATCCGGCGCCTGTAAAACACTATAACCACGTTTATATACCTGCATTCAACATTCTGGCGATTACAACGGTTATTAATGTACCAGTATTGCACATACGCCATGGCTTATCTCGCACTCACATGAACCTGTGATCTTGCAATGTTAATCACTTCAATATTAAATTAAAAGGAAAGTCAGCGTTGGCCGTAATATTGATGTTTTATTGATAGCAGAATCGATTTTCGATCACATAGTGATCATCTTCAGTGCTGTACAAATTAAACTCAGACGCTGGTATCAATTTATCAATAACCAAAACTGAGAAGCGATCGCAATAACGGTGTGCACACAGCACTCCATGGAGTCACCAATCACTTCAATACGTTATCCTGGCAATTGTATTCCCTAAATTTCGTTATTCTACATTTATTAATTTTTTGGTGTTGGAATCTTTTCTGCGTTAACGGTATTTCAAATAAATTTGTTTTAAGTATTACAGGTTTTATAAATTCCAGCACTTGCCACCGCACCACCTAGCTCCGCCTACTTCCCTGCCATTTGAGTGGTAACATTGAGCGTGGCTGTGAGTGTGTGAGAGTTGGGGTTCTGATGTAGTGTATAAGTGGGCGGAGTCTGCTTTTGTTTTTCCATTTTTTTAATGGGGGGGGGGGAGGTACTTAATCAGAGAAGACTATTAGGTATTTCACATTTAACGAAGTCACAGTTACAATATGTGTTGGCATTTCGCATGATGCCAGTGGAGGGAGGCGTGGTCGAGTTGCCCCAGCGTTTATGCGCCGCCTGGTAACAACTTCTGCTATTAGCGGGGTAGGTAGTGTCTGTTCCATTTGCGGAAGTTTGCTATCCAGTGGGCTTGTGGATATAGAATTGCTACAAGGGAGTGTTCCAATTTGTGATCATGTTTTTAGAATTGAGGTACAAGTGCCTTACGTGATTAATAAAATTTATATAAGGTTAATAGGGGTCCGAACTGAATCCTCTTGTCGAAGAGCTCAGAGAAAAAAGTAGTCAGTTACAACTACAAGTAAATCCTCTTCGTCAGAAAAGTAGTACTGGACCAGATGCGGGTTTGCTTCCTGTACTAGTAGGTCAGGAGGAAAGGGCGAATCATTTGGCAGGCAGATGGTGTTGAAAGGCAGAAAAAAAAGGAGAGAGAACGATCATAGATATTAATGAAAAGATAATGTAGATATTGTGGTTGTCCGTTCGACTGAAAGTACAGGCTGAGGCCTTACGTAGCGCTGATTGTACGATGTTTATGTTTGTCTAACATTTAGCCCAAGGAAGGTTACGAAGGACAACATGCATCGTTGGGTGATTTCCGGAACACCTTGTTGCAGAGTTAGTCGACTGGAGTGAGGAATGAGTTGGCTAACAGGCATTGCCACAGAGTACAAAGTTGAGGGAGAGCCTTTTGCGCTGCACTGAGGCTGTTAGGACAGCAACTCTGCATTGTGTCTAGACTGGACGGAAGCAGAGTTCTTTAGCCGTATTGTGGAGGGAATTTTCCCAGAAGGTCGGTCTCGACTTATTTTTGTTTCTAAACCAGAGGCCCTTCAGAATCTTGATTTAGTGGTACCCTTAATCGAGAAAATCAGATTCAATGTAGGTGTAATTGGGAAAGAAAAGATAGCACTGGACGTCGAAGTTCCACGGCAGGGGGGGGGGGGGGGGGGGACGAAGAGGGAAGTGCCCGAGAGAAGATCGTGTTATAGGTGTAATCATTTCGGTTATCTAATACGAGATTGTAGCATCTGAAGAGACAGGATCAGACAAAGCTGACACCAGAGGAGGACAGCTTTGCGAAAAGATTTGCATTGGCTACTGAAAGGTTTTAATAAGAGTAAAGCAGTGTCACGATCTTTATTACCGTTTGTCTGTGCGAGTGTGCGAGTCTGCATAACGAATCAGTGTGCTTGTTAGTGAATTCAGGTAGTAATATTGGATTTTAAATTACTGAGGTTAAGCACAGATCATACATTGATCAGATCAGTCAAAGTAGAGACGTTGATTGGAAATGGCAAAGTGAGAATTAGAGTAGGAATTCAGGAGGTTACTTGACCAATGGATTTTATTGCGATAAAAGGATTGTCCACATATGGGCTGTTATGTTGTAGACTTCTTACAGGAAACAGGGTGTATTCTCTACTACCGAGATAAGATTATGATTGTATGTCCATCCTTTTGACTGGAGGTTTAGGGGACCAAAGCCGTTCATTATTGTAAGAATATGATTTGCCTACATCTGTCCTTATGATATTATTTATTGTGTAAGTTATAGATTGCTGCCACGCATTTATAGTCTGACATTTAACAAACATATTAAATTCACTTATAATTTAATTACTGGCATGTTGTGTGGCCTCCTTACAGCTTAGTTAATAATGCGGTTTGTCTTTTAGATGATATGTATGGCCGATATGTTTCTTTGAAATTTTCATTGCGTGGATGTAATGGCTTTTGGTTTTAATATGGTGGGAAGCCCAAAGTGTGTACTGGTTAGAGTACATTTATTCATAACTGTATGTAACTTTTGATCTCTTTTTATTTTCTGTGTTCACTTGTGTTTAATACATATGAGTACTTCTTGAGTGATTTGCTAGTCAGAAAGCTTTTCTGATACTTCATGTACAAATATTGTTGAGTTATCCTTCATGGCGCACTGCATCCCCGCAGGCTCTTAGTGTCCTTGTGCGTGATTATTTCGTGGCACTACATAATATATGGATGCATTCGCACATGAATGTTGTTCACTATGAACCGTTTCTTGTGAGGGTTTTTCATATGTTCTACATTGTTATGATCTGAGGTCTGTCCTATATTTGGTCCTCTGACACGTCTTGGACATTTTTATGTATGTGACATAAGTATGACCCTCAACTGTTCACAACTAGGCATTTTATAGTTTGGCACGATGCATACATCATGTTTCTTTGCTTTACTTGTTTCTGAGGTTGTTGTCTCTCTCATACATTTATACATTTATCATCTTCTACGGTTATTTTGTCTTTCAGTAAGTTATTTCAGAGTTGTGCTAATAATGTCTGTCTGAGTGGACAGTAAAAATCATGGAAGAGTTATTTAATGAAGTTATTAATAAATAGTATAATTGTACAATGTATAGAGTGGAAATTCGTTAGTAAATAGTATAACTGTACAATGTATATAGTGGAAATTCGTTATGGTACACTTTAGGTATGTGGCAATGGATGTATCTGTTCATTCTATCAAATGATTACTGTAATTTTCCTTGTAGAGTCTTGTCCTGGATTTTAATGTTTTTAATCTGTCTTTGTATTGCACGGTTGATGAGTTGATAATTCTATCATTATTCTTTATGCGCATAGGCCTGAAGATGGCGCATTGAAGCGCCGAAACTGGTAGGTACACAATAAATTAGATCATAAGGACTGCTGTAGGCATTTAATGTTTTTACAACCGAGATAAGAGTTTCATGTTAAGATACCAGCCAGAAAGAGGGTTGTGATTCCGTAAGCATAGTTTGCTGGGACAGATATATAACGTGAAAATGGAATCACCGGTTTATGTAGGTTACTCAGAAAGAAGAGCAAGTGAATAAGCAGCTGAAAATATTGAGCGAGTTCCCGGAAGTTCTGGCAGATAATCTGGGGTTAACAAGTAAAACAGACTATAAAATTCAATTAATCGATCAGATATCTGCACAACAATCACCGTAGAGATAGTCTCCTCATAAAATGCGGGAACTGAGGAAAGTATTCTGCCAGTAGCTGGCCCAAGGGGTTTTTAGGCCGTCAGTGCCACCATACGCTTCTCTCCTGTTTTTAGTTGCTAAGCCTTGTGAGAATGGGTATAAACAAGTTGTCAATAATCGCTTGTTAAACCAGACATTGTCATGCAGTCACTTCCCTTGCCAGGCCTGCATAACGGTTTTTCCTTGCTCGCCGGAGTTCAATTTCTTACCATCCTTGATTTAAACCGGGCGTGACATCAGGTCCCTTTGTTTGAGGAATCTAAAGCATTGACAGCATTTAATACGACTGGGACTTCTTTGAATGCAATAGGTCCCTTTTGGACCTGAAAATGGAGCCGTTGTGTTATCCAGATTATTGGATTCGGTACTGGGCGATTTGAAATTCAAATGCGTCTGTAACTGGATGATGTCATCTATAGTCAGACCTCTGCAGAAGATCTGAATCATATTCAGACGCAGGCCCAATGGTGAAGCCAGCTAAAGTACTTTAAGATGAACATAAACACCCTCAACCTCAAGAAACCTTTATTTCTGTGGTTAACGGTTTCCGTCAGCTTTTGACCATCTCCAGACTTCAAAACGTGATGATAGCCGGTGACGGTGAACGGAGCAGGCGTTGCGATACAACGAACGTCAACTGTTCAAAGTAGTAAAGCAGCTAAAGCAGATTTATGTGGCAGGGAAATAGCATTATTGGGCTACATTACATCGGCTGAAGGTATAAGGTTGGATCCTAAACACACCGAAGCAATTCATCACTCATCTCCACCAAAGGATAAAAATGGGACAGCACTGTTCATCAGAATGATCAGTTTTTTCTGAAAGTTCTTATACAATTTTATACACTAGGCCGAACCTTTGAAACATTTAAGACGTAATGGAAAACCGTTTGAACGGATGAACGGCAAAGAGGCCACGTCCGAGGGGTTAAAACGCGCTGTTTTGTTTGGAAAGACATTCAAACTGGAAACGGATAACCAGGCTCTGACTTGGGTGCTGGCACGTCCTAGGAGAACCGGCAGAGGAATAAAGGAGAACCGGAGTTTACGCCTCGAGGTCCTTGTTGGCACCCGAAAAGAAATACTCGGAATATGAGTTGGAGGCTCTAGCCGCACTGTCTGGTTTGGAAAGACATTCAAACTGGAAACGGATAACCAGGCTCTGACTTGGGTGCTGGCATGTCCTAGGACAACCGGTAAGATAGCACGATGGGCCATTAGAATTTCGGCTTTCAAATTTCAGTCAAAGGGCACTGAAAACCTAATTGCTCATACGCTAAGTATAGTGTTCCAAGAGGAAGGCGGAAGTTGGATACAACATTGAAGATGATATTAGGTTGGCGCAAATGAAACAAATATTAAGGGAGGAACTGAAGTAGTCGAATATTCCCTCCGGAAAAGACTCTTCTGCGATAAAATTCACCAGGACAGTAAGGACGAGATAAGTTTTCCAGCTGAGTTAACTCAACCTGTGCTGAAATATTTCAATAATCTTGTGGGAGACATTTGGGAAAGCATAAGACCTTGATGAAAATCAAGGAGAACCTAACGTGGCCGACTCTGTATATCAATATAAAGAAAGTTGGTGTAAGGATTCACGTAATGTAAAATGACGAAACAATCCAAATTCTTGAACAGGGAAGGTTAGTTCGAGTAGAGAGGAGCGTCTGTTGGATAAAATGTTCATAAATTAGGCCTCCTACTCGGATCTAAGCAAGGTAACTACTATGTCTTGGGCGTAGTAGACGCTTTCACCCGTTTTATATGGCTGATTGCGACTAGGCGCACCATAGCCTGTGTGACTACGAACTATCGAACAAAGATGTCTGAGATATTTGGAGAGCTGAAGATCCTTGTTAGAGACAATGCTCAAGCATTTGCATTAAGGCAATTCAAAAGATTTTGCTTTAGAACATTGCAAGAACTTATGGTATGAAGAAACATGATACATGGAGAATATAGAGGATGCAACTGAAGTAGAAGTTATAGAGGACCTATGTATCTATGAATTAAGAGAATCCATCAACTCCATAAAAAACAGAAAAGCTGTTGATGTTGGGTGGCATAAGCGCTGAATTGTTGAAATATGGAGGAACTCTACTACAAAAGAGATTACTACATTCATTTAATACTTGCAGCAGAAATGGAGCTGTTCCAGATACATGGTCACAAGTAAAGTTAGCATCACTGCTTAAAAAAGGAGGAAACTATAGAGGAACCAGCTTACGAAAACCGCATACAAAGTTTATGCAAGGATACTGAATACGAGGTTAAAGGTTATAACTGAGAGTTTATTAGGCGAAGAACAAATGTGATTACGGAGGGACAGGGTGAGAACAAATGCAATGTTTATAATTAAACAAATAATTGAAAACCCAGATAGTATAGTAACGTTCATTGATTTTATCGTGGCGTTCGGCTGATAGAAAGAAAGTGCGCAGAACCACGAGGGAAAGAGGATATCCGCAATATCGGTTAAACGTTTTAAAAAAGTCTATACAAACACACGACAGTAATTTTAGATATAAATGTTACTCTAACACAGACTTTAATCACAAACAAAGGAGTTATTTATTTAGATGACGTACTTTCGAAAACTGAAGGAGACTTTTAAGGGGGAATTAAGATTAACAGATTTTATCACTTTTATTGTCTTTCATATGCATACAACGCTACAGTGCTGGAGAAGAATGATGATGATCTACAAATTGGAATACATTTATTAGGTAAGATTTTCGAAGAGTGCCATTTGACAATCTCAGAAAAGAAGACTAAATTAGTGTCTTTTAAAGGAAAACACCCTGTACGGGCAAAAACTGTGATTAACAATATAATATGTCAAACATTTTAACTAGGTAGGTTGTGACGTCGCATTTGAATACGACGAAGACTCAGAAGAAATTAGAAAAGTTTGGGAATATATGTGGAAAAAAACAGATAGGGGAAGGACGTCAGACAAACTCTTTCAAAGGAACCATCCAGGCATTTGCCTGAAGCGATTTAGGGGAATCACGGAAAACCTAAATCAGGGTGGCCCGACCCGTGTTTGAACCGTCGCCCTCCCGAATGCAGTCCAGTGTGCTAACCACTGCACCACCTCGCGCGGCCATGTTTTATGATTTATAAGCAAGTGAAATTAGAACATTTTGTAACCCGACAGGTGAGGCAGGTGTTAATGGCCAATATTTAGAGCCTATTTTTTTTTTTAAAAAATTGTATTTATTCTTTCCGCATCTCTTGGTGTTTTAGACTATCATCACTTGCTATGGCACTTGGTTTGTGAGTTCATTTCTTGTGCTGCTGTGTTCAATTAATATCCTCCCAGGCCAAGTGCTAGTTAAAGGTTATTAATTTTTAATGAGATTTACTGGTGTAAAGTTGTTTGATTTATTATTGGAAAGTTCTGTAAATGTTTGTGTCAGGGTTAGTCAAATTTTATATGAGTTATTTGTTACTATATGAACGACTCTGACTTTTTGGTTTCTTAATTATTTATAAGTTAATAAAGAGGTCCTCCTGGTAGAAAAGTTCTGTTTAAGATTGTTTTAAGGAAATAAAGAAATTTTAAATTACGATCAAACAAGCACTCTCTAGATCCTAGTAGCACCGCTCCTACAAATATTGTAGATCTTGGACAGAAAGAGATTCGAAATCAGATACTGGGTTGTAAAGCTTACCCAGGAGCATTTATAGACCCCGATCCCAAATTAGTTGTGATGAAGAGTAAGCTAAAGTTTAAGGGGCTCATGTTGTTGTTGTTGTGGTCTTCAGTCCTGAGACTGGTTTGATGCAGCTCTCCATGCTACTCTATCCTGCGCAAGCTTCTTCATCTCCCAGAACCCACTGCAACCCACATCCTTCTGAATCTGCTTAGTGTAGTCATCTCTTGGTCTCCCTCTACGATTTTTACCCTCTACGCTGCCCTCCAATACTAAATTGGTGATCCCTTGATGCCTCAGAACATGTCCTACCAACCGATCCCTTCTTCTGGTCAAGTTGTGCCACAAACTTCTCTTCTCCCCAATCCTATTCAATACTTCCTCATTAGTTATGTGATCTACCCATCTAATCTTCAGCATTATTCAAGGGGCTCATTCTTTACGAGAAATAGAGTACTGAAGAATGAAGAGACGTGTTTGTATTTCTTTAAAGATGTAGACACTGCAATAATACCACAGCTCAACTGAAGAGGAATGGAAATCTCTAAAAAGGGTAGAATAGGAATGAGCAACAGTCAAATACAGGTAATATAGAATGTGGCCAAGAACCAACAGGGAACAATAAGAATCCAAGACGAATAAGGAAGCATACAAATTAAAAATGATGTAAGACAGGGAATAGTAGGGTAATGGCGTCGCTGATGCAATTTTGATATCAAAATGATTTGCAGGTTAATTAAATTGATCAATTAATTACCCCCAACCAAGCCCACCCCCAACCTCAGATGATATCATGTGGTTTTCTCAGCTTGTACATGGGCCCCAGGCCCCTGCCCCCGACTCTTCCTTCCCCTTCACGTACCCAATTGGTAGGAATTTCGAATTTTTTTGGGAATTTCTTTGTCTAACCAAACCACACCGCACTTAGAAATTGGTGAGAAATTAAAACAGACATGCCCTTTCCGGGACTCAAACCCTGGTCCTCCTGGATCGAGAGTACAAGTGCACCCTCCTAACACAATTATATCACCAGAGGCGCTTGGAACTGGCGGGAGATCAAAAACTGTGATGCCCTTTCTGGGACTCGAACCCTGCTCCTTCTGGATGGAAAGCCCAAGTGCACTCCTGCACATGGAAACTGCCCAGATGCAGGAGACGAAGGTTAGGTTAGTGTACTTTATTTATTTTCTGTGGGAAACTGAAGGAATGATCGGTCCTAATTATGCAGACAAATAAAAATTACGCGAAGCGAAATTTAGTGTGAGGAGGGCTATGCGAGAGGCGTTCAATGAATTCGAAAGTAAAGTTCTATGTACTGACTTGGCTGAAAATCCTAAGAAATTTTGGTCTTATGTCAAAGCGGCAGGTGGATCGAAACTAAATGTCCAGACACTCTGTGACCAAAATGGTACTGAAACAGAGGATGACAGACTAAAGGCCGAAATACTTAATGTCTTCTTCCAAAGCTGTTTCACAGAGGAAGACTGCACTGCAGTTCCTTCTCTAGATTGTCGCACAGATGACAAAATGGTAGATATCGAAATAGACGACAGAGGGATAGAGAAACAATTAAAATCGCTCAAAAGAGGAAAGGCCGCTGGACCTGATGGGATACCATTTCGATTTTACACAGAGTACGCGAAGGAACTTGCCCCCCTTCTTGCAGCGGTGTACCGTAGGTCTCGAGAAGAGCGAAGCGTTCCAAAGGATTGGAAAAGGGCACAGGTCATCCCCGTTTTCAAGAAGGGATGTCGAACAGATGTGCAGAACTATAGACCTATATCTCTAACGTCGATCAGTTGTAGAATTTTGGAACACGTATTATGTTCGAGTATAATGACTTTTCTGGAGACTAGAAATCTAGTCTGTAGAAATCAGCATGGGTTTCGAAAAAGACGGTCGTGTGAAACCCAGCTCGCGCTATTCGTCCACGAGACTCAGAGGGCCATAGACACGGGTTCACAGGTAGATGCCGTGTTTCTCGACTTCCGCAAAGAGTTTGATACAGTTCCCCACAGTCGTTTAATGAACAAAGTAAGAGCTTATGGACTATCAGACCAATTGTGTGATTGGATTGAGGAGTTCCTAGATAACAGAACGGAGCATGTCATTCTCAATGGAGAGAAGTCTTCCGAAGTAAGAGTGAATTCAGGTGTACCGCAGGGGAGTGTCATAGGACCGTTGCTATTCACAATATACATAAATGACCTGGTGGATGACATCGGACGTTCACTGAGGCTTTTTGCGGATGATGCTGTGGTGTATCGAGAGGTTGTAACAATAGAAAATTGTACTGAAATGCAGGAGGATCTGCAGCGAATTGACGCATGGTGCAGGGAATGGCAATTGAATCTCTATGTAGACAAGTGTAATGTGCTGCGAATACATAGAAATATCGATCCCTTTTCATTTCGCTACAAAATAGCTGGTCAGCAAGTGGAAGCAGTTAATTCCATAAATTATCTGGGAGTAGGCATTAGGAGTGATTTAAAATGAAATGATCATATATAGTTGATCGTCGGTAAAGCAGATGGCAGACTGAGATTCATTATAAGAATCCTAAGGAAATGCAATCCGAAAACATAGGAAGTAGGTTACAGTACGCTTGTTCGCCCACTGCTTGAATACTGCTCAGAAGTGTGGGATCCGTACCAGATAGGGTTGATAGAAGAGATAGAGAAGATCCAACGGAGAGCAGCGCGCTTCGTTACAGGATCATTTAGAAATCGCAAAAGCGTTACGGAGATGATAGATGAACTCCGCTGGAAGACTCTGCAGGAGAGACGCTCAGTAGCTCTTCACCGAAGAGTCAAGCAGTATATTGCTCCCTCCTACGTATATCTCGCAAAGAGACCATGAGTATAAAATCAGAGAGATTAGAGCCCACACAGAATCATACCGACAATCCTTTTTTCCACGAACAATACGAGACTGGAATAGAAGGGAGAACCGATAGAGGTACTCAGGGCACCCTCCGCCACACACCGTCAGGTGCTTGCGGAGTGTGGATGTAGATGTAGATGTAAGTAGTTACAAAGATTGGGCCTGATTACACAAGTAAATGCATTGCGCTATGCAAGCACTGCCTAAAATTGCAACAGCGCTCAAAAATTGGTGAAGCCACACAACAGGTGTTATCCTGCTGGGAAAAAATTTTACAATACGACTCGAAATTAGTGGCAGACGCACTCAAACTTTACCTTACACCTAAGAGCTGGCAGGACAAAAGCTGGTGTGTAAGGTACTATCAGTATTTGCTTTTATGGGAAATATATTCATCTGAGTAGGTGTTAGTGTTGGAAAGAGAGGAGTTTAATAAGTGTATAACCTGTAAGCATGCAGCTGAGGACTGTATCTATCGCTGTTTGAGGTAAGAGTTCGCTACAGATGCCTGCTCGATAATCACCCTGCAGTCCAGGTAATATTAATTTTTTATTTAAGGAGCTGGTTTGGAACTGGTTAGGAACATTACAAGTTCATCTTCACACGGATAATACACGCTGTCACACCTGATGGAAAAAATGCATCACTCTTCTAATTACACTTCGAAATTGTCATGGAAAAACCAGTAATCATAATCAATGGGTCATAATGCAACACATGTACTGGGGAATATTGTCGTCCCAAAAGACTGCAGAGGGAGTGGTGATTGAATGTGCGTTGTCCTTGATGGGTGCTCACAACTTGTCCAACTTGGAGGCAGTCTTCCCCGCCCCCTCCTCTCCCTCCCACCCTCTCTCCCTCTCAACACTGTAGGTAGGGATGGAGGCCTGTCCGCTGATGGTTCAGAAAGGGACCTTCTGGAGGCATTGATATACTGTGTCTAGCCTGCAGATATCAGTCACAGATAGACAAAAGACAAGAAGAGAATGGTTATTGCAATGTGTTAAACATGTTTCTTGGAAAGTCTGGATGCACCCATGTAACAACAATGACTTGGAAAATAGGAATATCTCCGTCTAAAGCGACTGCAGACCCCGCGCGTATCTGGGAGCAGAGTATTTATCAGATGCAGTCATAGGAGCGTTGGAGAAGCATTCGAGGAGCCTGCAAGCTGTGGCATGATCTCGCCCCAATCACTGATTGCCTTGAGGCGACGTTCCTTCGCCAACACAAAAGTATGTATAGTCAACTAGACCATAGGAGATAAATGAAGAGCCACCCCGACTGCAACTCGTTCGTCTAAAATATATCGACACAATCTCGCCACCAAACGCCCACCTCTGGTCAGAGTGCAGCTGCGTCGGCGATCTCACACACAGACTAAGCATGCCCCAACACATCCAATAGCCCTGTCATCCTGTAATAGTGAATACTTTTATTTAATGTCAACACATCTCTTATAACCAAGCATGTATTAAAAAGGAAACTACAATCGCGATGATAATAAATGTCCTCTTTCCACGAATATAGGATCAGTCCCTTTTTCTTTTATTTTTATGAGCAAAGTCGGAATAGATTCTAAACTCGACTGCAGGATGCAAATGGTATCTCATTATTTTGCAACATCCAATGAAGCGCACCACCGCCGATTACATTTAGAGGTCAGATATAGACCCCTATACATGTCCACCCTGCGTAAAATTGTGGAAAAAAATGGTTCCACTATTTTGCTGTGGAAATTACCGGACACCGCAGAATGTCCTCGTTATTTAGAAACTGTAAAGTAAAGAGTAAAGAAAAAGCGACAATTTAAACTCTGAAGAAAAAAATCTATGTTATGCAATTGCTTTCATCTTGATGGACAAACTACATGACCTGAGAGCGGCTCTCGTGTTCGGATAAGTGTCTGTAAATAATCTGTCATGAAAGTGAATATTACAAACATTTCAGACAAGCGAAGTAACATTCCAGAATACACACTTTCACGCCACTGGCTCACATGTCGGCAACAACATGCTGTAATTCAAGAGGACATTGTTGTTTTGGACAATATGGGAAGTCCCGTTTTACAGTTGTAAAGCTATACCACAACTGAATTTACGAAACAAATCGTGAGAGCCTGTCTTGTAAGGTAAGAGCGCTATTGCGATTTTAGGCGATCCATGCGTAGTGCTATGCATATGGTTGTTAATTAGGCCCACCTTTATAATTACTCATACTTAGGACCGATCTTTACTTTAGTTTCCCATACAAAATAAAGAAAGTTCTCTCACCTAAACTTACTCTCCTGTCTCTGGCCAGTTTCCATGTGTTTGGGGGTGCACTTCGGCTTTCCATCCAGAAGGAGCAGGGTTCGAGTCCCAGGAAGGGGACCACAATTTTTATTTTCCCGCCAGTTCCAAACATATCTGGTTGTATAATTGTGTCAGCAGGGTGCACTTGTACTTTCCATCGAGGACGACCAGGGTTCTGGTCTCAGAAAGGGCATGGCATTTTTAATTTCCCGCCATCTGCCGTATGGGGGGGGGGGGGAGGGTTTAATTGGACGTCAGACAGTTCTTGGCCAAAGAAATTCCCATCAAAATTCGAAATTATTGTCAAATTCGAAATTCCCACAAAAATTCGAAATTCCTGGCAACTGGATAGATGATGGTGGGAGGGCGGGGGATGGATGAGGGGTGGGGAGGGAGCTGGGACCCACGTGCAGGTTGAAAAAAGACATGACACAATCAGGGGTGGGGGTGGCTTTGGTTGGGATAATTAATTGATCAATTTAATTAACCTGCATATCAATTTGACCAACACCGCCAGTATCCTTCTATTTCCTATCTTACACACTTAATAATCTGCATGCTTCGTTATTCGTCTTTGATTCTTATTGTTCCCTGTTGGTTCTTGGATATATTCTATATTAGCCCTCTTTGACAATAGCTTTCTTGTATTTTGCCCTTTTTAGAGATTTCCATTCCTCTGAAGTTGAACTGTTTATTCCATTCTGTCCAGCTTACAGTGGTTCGTTAAGCATTCACATCCATATAGACATTTTCTATATATGCATTTCTTATTGTAAATATTCTTTGTTGGACCATACGCTTTGTCTATTTTGTTAACTCTTATATCCACTGCAAATTTTTCTAGTCCATTCTGTTGCATAGTTTCTCCAAGATATTTAAATTTAGTTACTCGTTCTATTTTATGTTACTTGTTTGGTTTTACTATTTAATTTTGGTACATTTTTAATATTTGTCGTCAATTTTGCTTTTTCATCTGAAATTTGGAAACCAGTTCTATTTGTTATTTCTTCCAAAGGATCTATTTGGATTAATGCGTCTGTCAGACTTTCTGAAGGTATTGCAAAATCGTCTGCAAAAACCAATTACTTGACCTTAAAAGCATTTTTTTCCTTCCTAGAATTACCGGATGAATTATGTGATTTTTTAACTCTAAATTAGAGATCCTTATCCAGCATCAGTTTTTATTTCAAATTACTGGGATACTGCACCCAGAATTTAACTTTAAATATAGTCTTTGTTAGAAGTCCATGAATTATGTTTCCTAATTTTGCTTTAACATCAAATTCTGTAGTGTTTTTATCCATTGTTTCTCTGTCAATATAATCCAATGCTTTCGTTTGAAATCAATAAATGAAACTATTATATGTTTTCTGGTTAAGATTCTGCGTCGAATCATTGATTTTTAAGTTAAAAATCTGTTCTGTGCAGAATATTTCCTCTAGAAAGCCACCGTGATATTTCTCCAGTTGTTTGTTTCTGCAGTTCTGTGCTAGAGGATTTTTCATAATATTTTGTATGCCACTGGCAGAAGCGACTCTCTTCTGTAACTGTTGACATTTTTTCTAGATTTTTATGTAGCTGTCGGAAAAATGCTACTTTCCACTCTTTTGATATGTTTTCAGTTTTGCAAATGTTCTCAAAAGGTATTTGTAGATGACTCATAATCTTTGGTTCTGACCATTTCGATAATTCTCCGGTAATGGGGTCTTCACCATTTGCTCTGTAGTTTTTGAGTGATGTGATGGCTTCATGAATTTCTTGCTCTGTTGATGGGAAATCTTCAAATGGTTCGAATGGCTCTGAGCACTATAAGACTGAACATCTGAGGTCATCAGTCCCCTAGACTTAGAACTGCTTAAACCTAACTAACCTAAGGACATCACACACATCCAAGCCCGAGGCAAGATTCGAACCTGCGACCGTAGCACCAGCGCGGTTCCGGACTGAAGAGCCGGCCACAACGGCTGGCTGTTTAATCGTCCTCCAGATTTTGTGGTATTACTGGAAATTCGCATTTACCAGTTGGAACTGAACAGTTTAAGAGCCTCTCATAAATTTTGCTAGTACTTCACAATTTTTTTGTTACTTAATCCTATTTTTCCATTTTCATCTTTGAAACAAATACTTTTTGCTCGATACCGTTTATGATCGTGTTTAACAGATTGATATAAATTTCTTATTTATTTTTGGTAATTTTTTTATTATTGTAATTTTTGTCAGCTTATTATAGTTTTTTTTTGGGTTTAATAAACAGTTCTTTCACCTGAGAGTTGCGATGCTAGTGGAACGCAGCACTGATAAGACACCGTCTCCACACAATATTCACGCCGTGCTACTAGGGACTCCAATGCCCACGTGATTCAACGACTGCCGGTGGTACAGCCTGTCCGTGGCAGTCTGGAGGCGATGGCGGGGTAGCAACTGCAATTCCAGTACGGGCTGTGCAGCCGGCTTTCCGACTTGGACGAGTCTCGCCGCGCCTGAGCAAGTTCCGTGGCGCAACCCCCGCCGAATGGGTCCCGGAATCTCACGGCAGAGCTCCGTCCCCCATTTTCTGCATATGTGGCCACCTGGCTGGCTGCACGAGATTACGTACAGTCTGGACCGTGAAAGAGGCCGACTGGCTCACCAACAGCTCTGAGCGTGCCGACGCTCTCTGTTATGTAACGTACACGCGAAGGTAAGAGTGTTGTAACGCATCTTTCTCACGCTTTCACTGTGCTTATAAGGTTTGCGTATGTTTTCTGCCATTTCGAATAATTCACCTTTGCTGTGCTGAGACAAAGATAAATAATATCCTTCACTCTGTGTTGAATGTTATCGGTGGTGCGCTTTGTCGCCAGTCGGTTGTGCAGCGCTGAGGCTTTATTTGAGACATAGCAACGAGCAGTTGAGTTTTTAGAGAAGATATTTGTCAATCTGACAGAAATTATCTGTAATGCTTCATTATGGAGATGAAAAATTGTTTGTAAACATATGTTACTGATTCCATTGATGGAGAAGATTTTTGGAGACATTTTGCAAGGGAATCAATGCATATACAGGAATGAAATATTTGTTTGTCAGAAATATTAATTTAAGGAAATATTTGTCCCTCAGATAATGAATAACATCCATGATGACTGTTAATTTGATCTCTTTTTTCATTATGTCGCAAATAACGCCATTCGCTGGAATGTCTGTAATTTTTGTATTGAGTGAATTTGATAATTATTAGGGTCTTCTTATGTTGTACAATGTTTTTGGACAATTATCAGAGTTTAATTTTTCAAGAACGACTTTCTTTAAAACCCTCCTCGAGCATTCTTCGCAAAATTTTGAATAGTTCGTCTTGTGCCCATTGGGCATTATGCCACGCGGAGGCACAGATTATTTCTCAGAAGAAAATAAATAAATAAAAAAATTGTAGTTTAATTTTTTCTTCAGTTGTAGCATCTGCTGATTTATATTTGCTTTCGAGAACTTCGGGACAACAGATTCAGGACAATCAGGTAAGATACTTTTATTTCCGTCTTATGAGGAAATGGTTCGTAGTTGGAATTATCAAATGTTGTGTTTAGCAAACTGAATTATTTACTGTGAGCAGTGTAGGTAACCTCAAATAGTTATTTTTCTTCTGAGTAGAGAGTATTTTATTTTTGTGGACATTTCAGGTCAGAAATACCACTTCATGTCACGCAACTTTTACTGAGTTTCAGTTAAATAGTTTTCACAAAGCACACAATTAGCTACTTTTGGCATTAAATTAAAATAGTTTTCATAATTTCAAATTCAGTATTTCACTAAGTCTAAAGCTTTGTTTCACGATACTGTTAACATACACAATACAGGGCCAACCAACTGTGAGTATTGCTCAGCAAATGAAGGCGATATCTGAAGCGCACGTTACATTTCTTAGGTTTGAGGAAACTAAAGAAAGAACATGTTTAGCGACGCTGTCCCTGGCAAGCTGCTTACATTTTCGCGATTGACGACCTGATGTCTAAATTCAGTGGCAAATTACGCGGAAATGGCGCTACTGATCGAACTTCGCCCTTAACGATATTTCTCAGCAGAAATTTCCCTGCAACAATAGCTTTCCAGACTATTTCTGACCACCATGTATAATATAGTGGGATAATTAGTGTTCATGCAAGGAAGTTACCACAAGTCCGAATCAATTAAAGAGGAACACTTGTAACAAGTATTAGCTGAAAACAGTCTTGGTTGCAATTTTAGTTTATTTATCAACTACGAGTTTCACCTTATTTAGGCATCATCAGGCTAATCTTAATTTTGTATTTCTTAAGACAGTCCTTTAGACAGTGTAGCTACAGGGCATCGTCGAGTACATCAGGCCAACATCGCCTTCGTTAACCTCAGTAAATACTTTCTAGATGGACGTGAGTGACGCCAAGACCTGCATAACAAGAACGTATATTCGTTATGCAGGTCTTGGAGTCACTCACGTCCATCTAGAAAGTATTTACTGAGGTTAACGAAGGCGATGTTGGTCTGATGTACTCGACGATGCCCTTTAGCTACACTGTCTAATGGACCGTCTTAAGAAATACAAAATTAATATTAGCCTGATGATGCCTAAATAAGGTGAAACGCGTAGTTGATAAATAAAACTAAAATTGCAACCAAGAATGTTTTCAACTAATACTTTTAGAAACACTGGTTTGCTGATTCATGCCACAGATGGATTGGAAGAAGTTGTAACAAGTTTATTAATAGATGCGCTTGAAACAACGATGTGTGAAATGAGAAATGATGTCTCGGAACGACCGAATTCAAAATCCGGCCGTCTCGTCTCGATCCAGGCGCCAGGCGGCTCGCCCCGCCCCCCCCCCCCCGCCCCCCCCCCCCTTCCCCCGTCGGAGGTTCGAGTCCTCCCCTCAGGCAAGGGTGTGTGTGCTGTCTGTAGTGTAGTTTAAATTAGGTGAAGTAGTGCGTCAGTTTAGGGACCGATGACCTCAGCAGCAGTTTGGTCCCATAAGACCTTACTACAAATTTCCAAAATTTATAGTATTCATAAAATTTTTGAAACACTATCAGCGATTTTATACAATATAATTAAATATATATAATTAAGAAAGAGTCTTGGTCGCAAATTTATTTTAATCGGATTGACCGCTTTCAGTCCTTAAGGATTATATTCAGAATCTGAAACAACATACGTACAGATAGAGGGATCCTTACAGTATCTTATATACAGTGATATACAATTACAAACTACGTATACCCAGACCGATAGGTTGCCTTCCATTGAGCAAGTTGCGCCGACCCACGACTCTGCACTGACTGCTAAATGCATATTTTTTTTTATTTTTCTTTATTGATTTTCAATTCCCCCCGAAGGGGACGGGCTGGCTGCAGCTTAGTACGCTGCTCTACAGCCTACAGACTTTTTTTTAAAAAACGGAACAACAAAAGAAACAAGAAAAACAGGAGATAAAACGGTGACTTAAAGTATAAAATGGCGGGAAATGCGGAAAGTTAGAACACAAAGCAAAAGGGGTTGGCAATGTTAAGAAAAGCCACAGGAATCAGACAAGTAACATAGCATACACACAATTAAAAAACATGACGGCAGTCTAGTTTCTGTTCGCAAGAGATAAAAAGCACACCCAGCGACAGTATGATGGCCCTCTAAATGCATAGGCAGGGAGTGGTCTTAAATGGCACTAGTCCCGTTCACCGTTGTGTGTGTGACATCAGTGCTAACTAGTCAGAAGTATAGTGTGTACTATTAGTATAAATGTATTACAGTAGTCTATATTACTAAGATTTGAAGAAAAGTTGTAGTTAAAGTACATCGTAAAGTTGCTATGAAATAGTTATTAGTCAAAAATGTAAACTGTAGTAAATAATTAGTTTAAAATAAACTAGTCCGGCCTGCCCTCTGTTATCCGTTCCGTAAAATACGTGCTGTTTCCAAAGATATATGGAATAGCTGTCAAAGTTTGGTATAGCGATAGAGAGAAGCTACTAGCAAAGATAACCTATATAGACTTTGAGGGGTGCCGTAGAAACGGCGTCCTCCATTGATGCGGCATTCTGAATAGCTGGCTCAAAGTGCTGTAACGACAGCAAAGACGATCTACATAGACATTAAGGGTTGCCGTAAAGACTGTTTTTTAATTATATATATTTAATTATTGTTTTCAGTCTAATGTTTGTCGCTCGGAATGCACCCTACGGTAGGATCATTGCAAGTATATCTTCTCTGTTAATACAAAGATTTCATTTACTTTTACATACTGCCACTATCGAATCAGGCTTCTACATTTATTCTTGAAAACTCTAAAACATGCAGATTGTAGACGTCTTTGTAATCGCGTGGATTGTGCAAATGCTTGTTCCGTTAGTATGTCTATAAGAAACAGAACAACGACTTACGCGAAGTCCATTTCCTGCTATTGTGATTAAAATATCTCGTATCACCATAAATTAAACACGTTGTAGTTATAAGTGTTGACATTTTTTCTTTCTTTATTAAATCGTGATATGTAGCTCGGCCCTTCTACCTGTAAAAGGAGCAGATAGAAGTCTCTTTCGAAGCTGGGTGTGTTTCCGCTAATACAACACGACGGAAGCGAGGTAATGTCGCGTTCGATAGGGCCTTGGGTAGTAAAGCAAGAAGGTGTTCAAATAACCCTTCGAGCCAATCACAGTAATGACAACTAAAATCAGAATTCTGCTACGATTTAATATTGCATGTATTGTTGCAACAATTAAGCTATATTACGAAAGGGCTAAAATACCTCTCACTATATGACAACATGTGAAAACAGCTACAGGTGCAAAAGGTGAATAATCAGCAGTTTCCAGTCGATCTCTCTGTATCCTTCGGACCACTCTCCTCTACAGCTTTGGTAAACGGCAAATGACGAGGTAGACTGCCGTATCCATTGCTAGGGAGCCTACGCTGTTATTAATCTGACAAAACCAGTACTCTCTGTTATTACAAGGTTTTTCATCGGCTCTCGAAAACACAGAGCACGGCTGTAAAATACCTTTCGTTCCCTGTATCAACACTGGATTCTGTTTTGTCCCTGTCGCAGTCATCAAACGGTGATATAGCGCTACCATTACGAGCTGAATTCCAAGCGAATTTTATTGGCGGCGACCTAACAATGCAGTGAATTAAGCGCCGGAATACAAAACGTTTTCTATGTAAAATTCATTGTCCCGCCTATGGATCGATTTTCTGCGAGAAATTATGCGCTTTTGTGGCATTACAATCACGCGTAAATACTGTTGTCGATGGAACGTCGGTATCGCAAATGGACCTCTGTCACAATATTTCCGACAGGCGTACGGGAATCGAGAATCCAGGCACGTCGTGCTTGTAACATGGAAACAGTCGCGCTCCATCAAGTTGAAATTACTTTCATTTCGCGGAAGGGCCCTGTCTGGGCGTTGTATACACAGACGAAAATGCAGTTTGAATGCCTCTATGAAACGTTACATGGACCATTATATCTGTAAATTGAGCTCTTTGAGGTGATGCTTGTCAAGGACGGGTTTGCAACGCAGATGAATACGCAGGGCAATCAAGTTGTCGTTTGTCGGAGCTACACAAATTCGCACTTTTAGCTTGTGTCATAAGAGGCGGAAACTTATTTCAGATATGTCCAGCTGTCCACGATTAAGGTCTCCTTCTTTACCTTGAATTTCTCCTTAGAATATCTCGTTATTATTGTTTGAAAACTGATTACCAGCTATCACCTGATTCATGTCTTATAACGGCCATCCTTTTCTGTTATGGTATTGATTAACCATTGAAAGTGATGCCGTCTTATCTATCGAGTGTGCACACTAACGAACCCAGTACACGATATACATAGGAAACACAGAAAATATCATAGATGCAATGCCGAAGACATCTAGAGTAGATAGACGTGAAATCTATCACCCAATCAGCTTAACAGCTCATGCATGCAAGTTGCTGACAATAACAGTACAGACGAATGGAAAAGAAAATTAAGTATCGGTTAGGTGGCGTTCAGTTTGACTTTAGGGAAAGTAGAGGCATGAGAGAGTGAGGAATGATGTTGATAATGGAAGCTAACTTCAGAATAATCAAGAAACATTCGTAGAATTTGCCGACATAGAAGAAGAGTGTGCATGTAAAATGGCGCAAGAGTTTCGAAATTTTCAGAAAAATACCTGTAAGCTTTAGGGAAAGACAGGTATTATACAATGTGTACAAGAACGTAGAGGGACAAAATAAGTATGAAAAACCAAGAACGGAACGGTCGGATTAGAAAGGCTGTCAGACAGGGGTGGAACACCGTGGCATAGGATTAGTGTCTTTGATCCGTAATTAAAACATCCTCAGTCCCAGGTTCGAACCCTACCACTGCTTAAATTCTGAATAAAAATTACCAGCAATGACGACCGACGACTTCCGGGTAAGATGCCACTCTCGTTATGCCAATGGCCTCTTCAAAAATAGCGCAGGATCGGAAAGTGGTTCACTCCACTCTCATCCTCTTGGGGATGGGAAACTGCACCGAAAGGAGGAAGAAACTGTAGTGATCAACGGTATGAGAGAGTAGAAGGCAAAGGAAACCATTACATTAAAGATGCAATGTGTATCCACAGTACATGTGAACTGTATATAAAAGCATCATGATGATTTCTTCTTTAGCAAAAAAATTACATAGATACAAAGAAGGTAACAACGAAGAAACCATGCGTAACAGAAGAAATACTTCAGTTGATCGATGAAAGAGGAAAGTACAAATATGTCCAGGAAAATTCAGGAATACCGAAATAATGGTCACTTCGGAATGAAATAAACAGGAAATGCGGGGAAGGTAAGGGGAAATGGCTGCACGAAAACTATGAAGAAATCGGAAAACACACACATTAAAAAAAGTTTTGCATCACCCTGGTTCCCAGAACTCCTGCAGATAGACGTTGACTGTGGATATTATATCACAGACACAGTCTCTTTGACTGTTCAGAGATATCACTAAACCCGCCCAAAGAGTAAACAACCATGTATGAGCAGCGCCTATTAGACGTAGGGTGTCCACCAGCAGATCAGTTCCAGTCGTTCCACCAGGAAGGAGATTCACGGCTCTGTAGTTCAACCATGCCTAGACGGTCAATACCACGGTTCGATCGCGTCCATACTGTTACTTTGTGCCAGGAAGGGCTCTCAACAAGGGAAGTGTCCAGGCATGTCGGAGTGAGCCAAAGCGATGTCGTTCGGACATGTCGGAGACACAGAGAAGCAGGAACTGTCGATGACATGCCTCACTCAGGCCGCCCAAGGGCTACTACTGCAGTGAGTGACCGCTGCCTACGGATTATGTCTCGGAGGAACCCTGACAGCAACGCCACCATGTTGAATAATGCTTTTCGTGCAGCCACAGGACGTCTTGTTAAGACTCAAACCGTGTGCAACAGGCTGCATGATGCGCAACTTCACTCCCGACGTCCATGGCGAGGTCCATCTTTGCCACCACGACACCATGCAGCGCGATGAAGATGGGCCCAACAACATGCCGAATGGACATCTCAGGATTGACATAATGTTATCTTCATCAATGAGTGTCTCATATGCCTTCAACGAGACAATCGTTGGAGACGTGTTTGGAGGCAACCCAGTCAGGCTGAGCGCCTTAGACACACTGTATAGCGAGTACAGTAAGGTGGAGGTTCTATGCAGTTTTTGGGTGGCCTTATGTGAGGCCGACGTACGTTGCTGGTGGTCATGGAAGGCGCCAAAACGGCTGTGCGACACGTGAATGCCATCCTCCGACCGATAGTGCAAGCATATTGGGAGCATATAGGCGAGGCATTCGTCTTCATGGACGACAATTCGCGCCCCCCTCGTTCACAGCTTGTGAATGACATCCTTCAGGATAACGACGTCTCTCGACTAGAGTGGCCATCATGTTTTCCAAACATGAACCCCATCGAACGTGCCTGGGATAGATGGCAAAGGGCTGTTATGGACGACGTGACCAACCAGCCGCTCTGAGGGATCTACGCCGAATCGGCATTGAGGAGTGGGACAATCTGGACCAACAGTGCCTTGATGAACTTGTGGATAGTATGCCACAACGAATACAGGCATGCGCCAATGTAAGAGAACGTGTTACTGGGTATTCGAGGTACCGGTGTGTACAGCAATCTGAACCACTACACCTGAAGGTTTCGCTGTACGGTGGTACAAAATCCTTATGTTCTATTCAAATTTTTCTGTACAGGTTCCGGAACTCTCGGAACCGAGGTAATGTAACACTTTTTTGATGTGTGTAATCGCCTGAATGACTGATCAGCATACAGAAAGTCAAAATAGCCTTTGGTGAAATTAAAAGCAAGGACGTTAACATTAAGAGTACAATGGGCATTCCACTGTTGAATGCAGAGGAGAGAGAGGATAGGTGAAAAGAATATTTTAAAGGCCCTATGAGTGGAATGATTTGTCTGATGATGTCTCGGGAAAAACAGGAGTTGATATAGAAGAGATAGAGGAATAAGCATTGGAATCGGAATTCAAGAGAACTGTGGGAGACTTAAAATCGAATAATACATTGTGGGTGGAGATATACCATCAGAATTTCTAAATCATTGGGGGAAAGCGCAACAAAACGACTGTGTAGAATGTTTGAGACTGGCAATATACAATCAGACCACGTTTGTGTGTAGAATGTTTGAGACTGGCAATATACAATCAGAATTTTCCCGAACATTGCACAACCCAACAAGAGCGAGAATTATCGCACGCTTAGTTTAACAGCACATGATTCCAAGTTGCTGACAAGAATAGTATACAGAAGAACGGAAAGAAAATTGACGAAATATTAGGGCATGATCAATTTGGATTTAGAAAAAGTAGAGGTACTAGAGAGTCAATTCGGATATTGCGGTTGGTGTTGGAAATGAGGCTAAGGAAAAATCAAGATATGTTAATACGATTTCTCGACCTAGAAAAGGCGTTCGACAGCGTCAGTGGTGAAAAATGTTCGAAATTTTCAAAAGAGTAAGAGGTAGCTATAGGAAGGGAAGGGTAATATGAAATATGTACACGAGCAGAGTGCAGTAAGAGTGGAAGACAAAGAGCTAAGTGTCCGGATTAAAAAGGTTGTAAGACAAGGATGTATTTTCTCGCCCCTACAGTTCAATCTATGCATTCAATGACTAATCATGAAAATAATAGAAAAGTTCAAAAGTGGAATTAGGATTCAGGGTGAGGTATCAATGATAATATACTCTGATGTCTTTGCTATCCTCGGTGAAAGTGAAGAAGAAATATATGATCTGCTGAATGGAATAAACAGTCTAATGAGTACAGAATATGGATTGCGAGAAAGGCGAAAGTAATGATAAGTAGCAGAAATGAGAACAGCGAGAAACTTAACATCAAGATTAGTGATTACGAAATAATGAAGTAAAGGAATCCTGCTATCTAGGCAGCAAAATCACACACAGCGGTTGGAGCAAGAAAGACATAAAAAGCAGACTAGCACCAAGAGAAGTCTATTAGTATCAAACATAAGCCTTAATTTGAGGAAAATGTTTTAGATTATGTACGTTTGGAGCACAACATTGTATGATAGTGAAACATGGACTACAGGAAAATTGGAAAAGACGAGATTCGAAACATTTGAGATAAGGTGCACAGAAGACTGTTGAAAATTACGTAGACTGATAAAGTAAGGAATGAGAATGTTCTTCCTAGAATCGGTTAGGAAAGAAATATTTGGAAAACACTGACAAAAAGAAGGGATAGCTTGTTACAACATCTGTTACGACGTCAGGGATTAATCCTCGTGGTACTAGATGGAGCTGTAGAGGTTAAAAACTGTAGGGGAAGACAGGGACTTGAACACATATAGCAAATATTGAGGACGTAGGTTGCAAGTGCTACACTGAGATGAAAAGGTTGGTACAGTATGGGAATTACTGGCGGGCTGCATTAAACCAGTCAGAAGACTAATGACTAAAAAAAGATATGGATGCAGGCTTTCGCCCCTTCTATTCAATGTACATATCAAAGAAAAAATTACGGAAATAACAGGAAGTTCAGATTGTAATACAGGATGAAAGAATATCGCTCATAAGATTCGCTGATGACATTGCTATCCTCAGTAAAAGTAAGGAAGAACTGCAGGACTTGATAAATAGGATGAACAGTTTAATGAGCACACAGTATGAATTGAGAATCAGCCGGATAAAAGGTAAAATAATGAGGAGCAGCAGAAATGAGATTAACGGTAAATTTAACGTTATGCGCAGACATTATGCGCAACGTTATGCGCACATGTTAGGTGAAGGAATTCCGCTGCCTAGGAAGCAAAATAACGCATGACGTGAGAGGCAAGGAGGATATATGAACGCACTAGTGGCCAAAAGAAACCTACTTGTGTCAAAAATGTGTCTTAATTTGAGGGAGAAATTTATGAGAATGCACTTCTGGAACACAACATTGCGTCGTAATGAAATATGGACTGTGGAAAAACCAGAACAGAAGGACAGTAAAGCTTTTAGGTCCTTGTGCTACAGAAGAATGTCAAAAATTAGTTGGTTCGATAATAAATGAGGAGGTGCTTCTCAGAATCGGCGAGTACAGGTACATAGAAAAAAAATGACAAGAAGTGTTGTTTCCGCTAGAGGAATAGAAGGATGTTTACAACATTTACACTGAAAGAAGAAATGATTAAAAGCACGTGTAATCTGAAAACGCTGTCTTTACTTAAATTCGAACAGCAAGTCCGAGCCTAGTCGTCGTAAGTAATCACAATAGAGAGAAACTATTACAAACACTACTGACGCTTCGGCTGATTCCACTTATAGGCTAAACTAACTTTTTTGCGTAGATGTGTGCGTGTGCGTGTTTGTATTTGTGTGTGTGTGTGTGTGTGTGTGTGTTTGTGTGTGTGTGTGTGTGTGTGTGTGTGTGTGTGTCTGTTTGTGTGTGAGGGGCGCTGAAGAGATACCTCCGTCAGCGGTGTCTACTTGTAGGACAGGTGGCAGAAGGAAATTTTCTCTTCCTTTGCTTTCTGTTATTTCAGGAGGGGATGCGCACTCAGGTAGGTCCTTTTCACCTGTGGTATCGTAAATGTAAAAGGGCTGAACATTGGACTGTACTGCGGTCTAACGTAGCTGAACATCTCGGTGAACGTAGAGCAGGACAGATCCTTGTGTTAACGGTCCATCAGATGTCGGGGGCATTGTATCTATGTCACTGACGTGATTCGATGGTGTCTACATACCGGACAACGAGTTGTAAATCGTTTATCCGCTGGAAGATGATACTTGCGTCCTCGCGTATATTTTCGCTAAAATGTTTTTCATGAAGAGTTCTGTAATTCGCTCGTGTGCTTGTACACCATGGAAGACCTAAATACCACTTAAGGAATAAAGTCTGGGGAGTCTGGAGTCCTTTAATATTAGAGTTGCAGTCGTTGCCCAGGCGGCACTGCCATGTAGGAGGATGAGCTGTGACGGCCGATGTGGCCGTGCGGTTCTCGGCGCTTCAGTCTGGAACCGCGTGACCGCTATGGTCGCAGGTTCGAATCCTGCCTCGGGCATGGATGTGTGTGATGTCCTTAGGTTAGTTAGGTTTAAGTAGTTCTAAGTTCTAGGGGACTGATGACCTCAGCAGTTAAGCCCATAGTGCTGAGAGCCATTTGAACCATTTTTTCGAGGATGAGCTGTACCATTGCCTTGGAGAATTTCAGCTTCGTTGCCGTGTTAGGATCTTTGCTGAGATATATCCTCATCAAGGCCTGTAACATCTTTCTGGTCTGACCTTGTTGCGGCTCTTCTATGCCGGCTGCGTCGTGGCGCTACAAGCGCGTGCAGCAGATGTGTACTCGAGCCGATCGCTGTTTGACGGAATCGTCACGTGACTCTACTGATGATTTCGGGATCCATTTCGCCTGGTGTGGTATCGATACGGTACGATATTACAAGAAGAAGAGACCGGATGATGGGATATGTGTCAAGACATCTAGGAATAACTTCATCGGTACCTCAAGGTACTTTACAGGGAGGAAGATATTGAAATACATCCATATAGTAATTGAGAACGTTGAGTCCATAGCTATTTCTAGATGAAGCTGTTAGCGCAGGGGAGAAATTCTTGGTGGGACACATCAAACTTGTTGACTATTTTGAAGGGTTTACATTTATATTGTACAACCTTTAGCATACTCGATATGTGTTATATCGCTGACTCAACTGTCAGTACAGCCGTCAAGTGCCGCCTCTGTGAAATAAGCTTTCATAATTGGAAAACTTCGAAACTAACCGCTCCAGATACAATTTAACATCTATTATAGCGCCACCAACATCAAGGGAGTAACTTATTTATTAGTGGCAGCAACTAAGACAGAGATATGGTATGGACATCAAGACCACCTGGTGCAACCTGACGATGACAGTCATGTCGAAATGGACCTATAGTAATAAAAATATAATGGAACTCAACAACGTCTTGGTCTCACAGCATCTAATCGTGCGGGAACGCTTTAAAAGCATGCAGCGCACAATTCTTGTGGCAGCGTTCACGCTAACGAAAGACATCTCAGGATAATAACAAGTTTACGATACTGAAGTGGCTGTTTCGTTCCGGATTACGGTGCAGTGTTTCTTTGGACATCCATGCATTTGTGTCGGACGGGGACTCGAACCCGGGGTCCCATCTTATCGTGAGCGGCCGCCCTACCATTTGGCTATCCGAGCACGATTCACGGCCAAAGCCAAACTTCCGTATATCGTGGACCATGTATGTATAACCTGTACTCGTACATCCATTATGCATATTTTTGTCCAGGGGAGACATTTTACTTGAAAGTCACTTGCCCTGTGTCGGGAGTTTAATACGATAGTGGAACCCTGTGTGACTCCGAATTTATCTGTCGACACCGGGCAAGCGACTTTCAAGTAAAATGTCCCGCCAATACAGAAATATACATAACGGGTGTACGAGTACAGGCTGTAGACACATGGTTTACTACATATGGAAGTTTGGGTCTGGCCTTGAGTCACGCTCGGTTAGCCAAAGGGTAAGGCGACTGCTTGCACTAAATGGGGAATCTGGGTTCGATTCCCAGTTCAGTACGAATTTTCAATATCGTCAATCCATTATACAGCTGACGGCGTATAATAAGTTGATTTAGTTCCTTAAATTGCTGCAACCCGCAAACCGATGTAACCCTAGAGTAGCGAAATAGTCCTAGGAGGGGAGACAATATCCCATCACTGGATAACCAGAGCGGCCAGGACGCTCCTTGCATGTGACTTTTTCTTGCCTTTTGCTGACTTCCTGTATCCAATTGAACGCAAATCTCCACGAAATACAATTATGACCATGTACAAGACGAATTTCGAAATGGACGGGCTCTGTGGGCAGATTTCGGCTCAGAAAAATCGCGTTGTTCTAATTTCGTACACACTCGTCACATTTGTATCTTAGTCTTACTGCAGATCATTAACCATTGACCGCGGAATACTGTGTATCGACTACCTTCCACGTGACTTGTGGTACCACAGTTTAGACACGTATAGGCGAGAAAATAGGTTTTCAACCTGAAACGTACTTCGTACAAAAGTAATAATGTTTTTTGAAACAAAGCAAATAAATTGTGTCTAGTTTACTTAATACATCTCCAATAGAAAAATAATAGTAAAATGAACACCTACCAATAAGGTCGCCGTAAAAAATGTTGAATAACAAACGTTTTTGTGTACCTCCATCATTGTCTATTACTGTTATTTTTCACTGACATATCGCAAGTACAGATACAATATTAGAAGCAAATTTTTAAGGTAAGTGATAGGATTGTCCTAATACGCAAAGGAGAGTTGTAACAAATCACTGGGAGAACACATGCGGAAATTCGTTAGGGAAGATAAAGAAAGATACTGGGAGGTTTCATTAGACATTCTAGACTCAATAGAGAAAGAACTCTCAGAACATGACTACATTCAATCATACACTGTGAAGTAGGGCTCAGAGAGGAAAGAGCTTAGGCTAGCTAACGCACCTTATCTGTGAGAATATGAAAATGGCAGAAATTATATCTTCACAAATTATTTAATAATTATTTCCAACCAGTTGTTGGTTACTGATCGCATCCTTTAAGTGTCACAGTAAAATACATTTACAAGCTATCATTAAAAAAAAAAAAAATGTTCAAATGGCTCTGAGCACTATGTGACGTCTGAGGTCATCAGTCGCCTAGAACTTAGAACTAATTAAACCTAACTAACCTAAGGACATCACACACATCCATGACCGAGGCAGGATTCGAACCTGCAATCGTAGCGATCGCTCGATTCCAGACTGTAGCGCCTATAACCGCACGGCCACTCCTTCCGGCTCTATCATTACAGACAATTGTGTCACATGTAAGTCGGGAAAGAAGAAAAAAGAAGACTGAATCAACCATTAAACTGTTAAAGATTGAAGACTGGTAAGTGTGCGTCGAAATCTTAGAGCCTCAAACATGGCTGTGTCTTACGAAACACCTACGAGTATGTCAAGATTTTAGAGCACTGTGCACTGTGTCTTACAGATTATATCTGCTCTCCATCAAAACTAAAATCGTGGGTAAATATTGAGAGAAATAAAATTTATTCGTAATTGACAGTGATATACTTAAAGTTAAAGCATAGTATTTATATATAAACGTTTTGCTCTGGAATTGCAAGTAAACTTGTTTTGATTTCAAGGATAAAGTTGGACATCCCGTCAGATTATCAAAGTTAAGTACCATAGGGCGTGACTGGCACTTGTATGGATGACCACCCTGGACAGCGTGCACTGTTGATTTCTCGGGGTGCATTCAACCTCGTGATATGAATTGAGGAGCTACTCGACAGAGCATTAGAATCTCCAGGTCACGGAAAGTGAACCCACGCCCTTCCATGTCCGCATATGATCACGTCAGTCGGTTGAGATAGACACGGTTGTCGTTCAGTACTGAAGGGCCTTCCGAAGCATTTTCGGAGGGAGTTTAGTGTTTTTTAGTTTTGTCTGTGAATAACTCACGTGCTGATTTGTAGTAATTAAACAATTTACATATTACATATTATTATCGTGTAATCTCTATGGCGATAGTTCTGTGTCATTTCTTCGGCAAGACTCCCCAAAGCACTTTGGTTTCTTTATGGCGCCCACAACAATTATGTCGTTGTTGTAAACATTGTCTTCGGTGGGCAGACTGGTTTGGTATTTGCCTCGCAAGCGGCCTTCCTTGTGTAAGCACCGAGAACAGCGGCATACTGATCAGACACTGGACTCTTACGCTGGATGAAGCAGTTCAAGCTACGTCTGGGCACGGAGATTTAGGTTTTTGCGACGATCTAAAGCGAATACCGGGATAGTAAGTTTGAAAGAGCACTGACAGCTTCCTTTGACACCCCTCCCCAACCATACTTTGTGATTCGTGTGTAAAAATATTGTCGTTGTCGAGACGATAAACTCTTAATCTTACTTCCTTCCTTTTTTGTGCTCGTTATTCTGTGTTTGCGTAGCTAGTGCAATCTACATCCATTTCAGCCTGATTACTGCATTCAATTTTTCTTCTTCCTCTCCAGTTATTTCTTTCCTCACTTACGTCCATTACCAAATTAACTTGTGGTTCACGATGTGTTCCATCAACGTACTTTATTTCTTGATTTAGTCCCCATTTACTCGATCTACCCATCTAATTTTCATCATTTGTCTGTAGCATTATGTTTCAAAAGCTTTCGTTCCCTTCTTATCTGTAGCGGAGAGAACTGTACCTGGAGCACAGTATACCGAGGAACACATGATGTTCCTTGGGCGGGATTTGAGTCTAGTGACCGATAGAGTCACACGTATCAACACATACTATGGATCACAACATGCAGTTTCCAACATTTTCTACTGTTGTGAGACATGTTTGTGTTGCGGGCAGCTTTTGTAAGTATTACGAGTTTTACATATTCACAGGATCTACAAACTTTTAAAGATATTGTTAATACTTTAGTTACAGATTTTATGGTGAATAAAACTCCGTAGATTTTGGTAAATTGAATATGAATAAAACTGCAAACAGCTGTTTTTTGATGATTTAGTCACTACCGACTTCGCTTTAACGCAGCACGTTCTGTCAACCAATAATAACTGACAGAGCATTTAGGCTTGTAGTACAGGGGATGAGACACCTGCAATTAGTTGCCGCGACAGTAAGGCGCTGGAGCTCAGCTGTATTTTTTTTAAAACTGCATGTAGTTACATAACGTGTGAACGTCAGCCGTGCTCATTGCCATGGGACAAATGACATTTGCAAATGAACTGAGTTTCTTTAATGTGTTGACAGTCCCCCTGTCTCTAAAAAATAAATTTGCATTTGTTGGCAATAGCTTCCGTTTCTAACTTTTCAAAGCCGCAACCTCAGCTGGTAAGATCATGGCGACGGTTTTCTGGGACTATAAGGCATTTAATCTGTTTGATGTCTTTCTCATAATGTAACGATTAACTGTGAAGTGTACTGCGCTGCTCTCACGATACTGAAGAACTGACTTCGGCGTGTTAGTCACCACAAAAATGCAAACGAACTTCTCTTTCTCCACAACGCAAAGCATCGTACAAGTCTGCACATACGAGAGGAGCTCACAAAACTTGATTGGACAGTTCGTCCTCGTCCACCCTAGATCCTAGTTCTCGCATCTTCCGACTTTAATCTGTTTGGCCGAATGAAGGAAGCACTCCGCAGGAAGTAGTACATGGATAAATGGGAAATTACTGATGCAGAAAGACGTTGGTGCCGACGTCCACCAGTAGAGGGGTACCTCGCGGGCATGAAGGCCCTCCCAGTGCGGTGCCATAAGGCCGTTGGGCTGTACGCATATTATGTTGCAAAATGGGGTTTTCTAGACAAAAGAGTGAGGAATAGTATGACGTACTCGGAATAATATGATGTATTCGGAATAATATGGTGTATTGGAATCATGAATAAAACCAACGTACTATCTGAGAAAAAGTTTTGCGCTACTCATTGATGGCCCTCTTAGCAGCATAATAATGCAACAGAGAGACTATTAAATACAATACTGACAAGACTTTCTCGATTGTAACAGTTGCACATTTTAACGGAGTAGTTGTTCCTGGATATATGGTCGTGTTGCATCTTGGAACAGTTTTTCATACTTTTAAGGAGCTTAACTTCCCCGAGTAATTTTTCTAATTTCAGAAAAATACAGCAGCACATATAAAGTGAATACTGTCATTTAAGAACCGAGTAAGAAAATATATTAAACTTCTGTTATAGGGCTGGCTGGAGGAAGTCTGTAAAGGGTTCCAAGGCTCAATACTCTCGACTACTGTTTGCCGTCCACATTCTACTTCTACATAAGGCCACACTTGAAACAATTACTTACAGGAATTACTGACACTAAGATTTACGTTACATGTTGGCATATTTCAGTTTCAGGAAAACTTTTCTTTTCATTGCAGATCTACATTTGACATCCTCTTCACTTCCGTTGCGGCCAGTTTGTGCAAATTTCCAAATTTTCGATCAGTACCACCTCACGTAATTCACCACTCAGTTACACTCTACTATTGTTATCAGTCTTCGACTGATTTGATGCGGCAGACCACAAATTTTTTTCCTGTGTCGCCTCTTCATTCCAGAGAAGCACCAGCATCCAATGCTCTCGATTATTTGTTGGATATATTGCAATCTCTGTCTTCCCCTACAGTTTTTGCTCTCTACAGCTCCCCCATGTACAATGGAAATTATCTTTGCTGTCTTCACGCATCTCATATCATCCTGTCTCTTGACGAGGTTTTGCACATGTTCATCTCTTCGCTGTTTTACGGACAAACTCCTCGTTGCATGCCTTATCAGCCCACCCAATTTTTAACATTCTTTTGTAGAACCACATTTCAGACCCTTAGACTGTCTTCTGTTCGTGTTTTCCCGCCTTCCATGGGTCACCGTCATACAATGCTGTGCTCCAACAATACGTTATCAGAAACTGTGGTCTTAGATTAAGGCCGATGTTTTATACTGGCAGACTTCACTTGCCTAGAATTACCCTCTTTGGCTTTGCTAATGTGGTGCATAGGTCGTCCTTGCTTCATTCTAGTGGTATTCTCCTTAAAAGGCAGCAGAATTCCTTAAATTCGTTTACTCCGTGGTTAAGTTTATCTCTAATCTCAGTTCTCCTGCCCCTTCTATTTTTGATTCTCTTCGGTTTACTCTAAAGCCGTAATGCGTGTTCAATACACTAATTATTCTTATTCAGTATGTTCCGCAATTTTTTCTCAGTTTTTCTGTGGAGAGCATTGTCAACAGCGAATCTATCATTGATATCCTTTCAACCTTCATTTTATTCCTACTCCCTAATTTTCTTTTATTTCTGCTTGTGCATCTTAGGTGTACAGACTGAACGGTAGAGATTAAAGATTGTTGTTGTTGTTGTGGTCTTCAGTCCCGAGACTGGTTATATGCAGCTCTCCATGCTACTCTATCCTGTGTAAGCTTCTTCGCTCCCAGTACCTACTGCAACCTACATTCTTCTGAATCTGTTTAGTGTATTCATCTCTTGGTCTCCCTCTACGATTTTTACCCTCCACACTGCCCTCCATTACTAAGCTGGCGATCCCTTGATGCCTCAGAACATGTCCTACCAACCGGTCCCTTCTTCTTGTCAAGTTGTGCCACAAACTCCTCTTCTCCCCAATTCTATTCAATACTTCCTCATTAGTTATGTGATCTATCTATCTAATCTTCAGCATTCTTCTGTAGCACCACATTTCGAAAGCTTCTATTCTCTTCTTGTCTAAACTATTTATCGTCCACGTTTCACTTCCATACATGGGTACACTCCATACAAATACTTTCAGAAACGACTTCCTGACACTTAAATCTATGCTCGATGTTAACAAATTTCTCTTCTTCAAAAATGCTTTCCTTGCCGTTGCCAGTCTACATTTTATATCCTCTCTACTTCGACCATCATCAGTTATTTTGCTCCCCAAATAGCAAAACTCCATTACTACTTTAAGTGACACATTTCCTAATTTAATTCCCTCAGCATGACCAGATTTAATTAGACTACATTCCATTACCCTCGTTTTGCTTTTGTTGATGTTCATCTTATATCTCCTTTCGAGACACTGTCCATTCCGTTCAACTGTTCCAAATTATTTGCTGTCTCTGACGGAATTACACTGTCATCGGCGAACCTCAAAGTTTTTATTTCTTCACCCTGGATTTTAACACCGACTCCGAATTTTTCTTTTGTTTCCTTTACTGCTTGCTCAATCTACAGATTGAATAACATCGGGGAGAGGCTACAACCCTGTCTCATTCCCTTCCCAACCACTGCTTCCCTTTCATGCCCCTCGATTCTTATAACTGCCATCTGGTTTCTGTACAAATTGTAAATAGCCTTTCGCTCCCTGTATTTGACCCTTGCCACCATCAGAATTTGAAAGTGTTCCAGTCAACATTGTCAAAAGCTTTCTGTAAGTCTACAAATGCTAGGAACGTAGGTTTGCCTTTCCTTAATCTTTCTTCTAAGGTGAGTCGTAAGGTCAGTTCTAACATCTATACGGAATCCAAACTGATCTTCCCGAGGTCCACTTCTACCAGTTTTCCAACCGTATGTAAAGAATTCGTGTTAGTATATTGCAGCTGTGCTGCGCAACCCTCTTTTTAAATCGAGCACATCGTTTCTGATCTCCCATTCTTATTTTTCCGTGTTGGTTCTTGGGTAAACAAAGCACTTAATTCTGCTGTCACATGGGAGGCGTGGCGGCTTCCGCGAGGGCGCCCGCATGATCCTACTGACGCCTACTGTGCGCGCGTTCCATCGACTCAGGCCCTCGTCCTATCATCTCTGCTCGGTTATGTGTAACCCCTGGGGCTGTACGGCGGCGAGTGGTGTCTTGGGCACAGAGCTGGACGGGGTCTGCTGGAGTACTTTGCGTCCTGGCGATTGCAGCGAGTTAACACAGATGACTGTTGGGCTATAAGTGCCCGCGTTTTCCTACAGCGTTCACCGTTCCTGCCGGCGGGATTAGCGGGCAAGGTGCGGCTGTCGTCGCATGCAACCTGGTCACGATGCGCATCAGTCAACTGCTGTGTGATAAATACGCCGAGATGTATTGAACAACTCGTTGCAACGACGAGCAGCAGGTCATTACTATCCAGTCCCCACCTAGAGTCCTGAAGCTTGGCATTTGTTTGGAATTACCTATGAAGACTGTTTAGTAACTGCCACACTTAAATACTGTTAAATTTACCCGCTTTGAAATGGTCAGGAATCCAGTTGCCTTATGCCTTTCGGTTACCCCTTTGGGGCTGTGTGTCTCGGTCTGGAGGTTTCTGATGCGTCAAGCTAGTATTTTTTAATGTTAATCTTGTACTTGAAATCATGGTTGTTATTGTTGAGTATTTGATACTACTGATTGTAATTTCTCTGTGTTGTAGACCTCATGGTCCATCCTGGTGCGAGTTATTGGATTTGGTCTGTAACTAAAGTTGTGTGCGTTCAGCCGAAAGGTAGGCGCGTGTGGATGTTCGTGTGCTTGTGCTTGCACACTCTCTCACTCCGTATTGAAAAGCCCTTAGAGTTACAGTTGTACGGTTTAAATGGCTATCTGCCATTTGGTGCTTGTCCCAATTACAGTGTCTATTAGATTCTAAGGGGCCCCAGTAAAGTTATACCTTGACTTTTTAAAATGTTGTTGGAATTATAATGCAATTATTCTTTTAAATGATATTGTACCTTGCTTCTTGTTGTTGCTAGGAAGGTTAAATTGCAATGTTATGAGCGGCTGCCGCAATACTGAAGTTTTAATAGTTGAATTTTCAAGTGCCCCGTTTAAGTATGTTAATTTCTATCAAACTTGTCTTGCTGTTTGTTGTCTGGTATAGGTTGACGGCCTTGCATCGGCAGCGGCTAACGCGTTGCTGTCCTGCTGGATTGGGCAAGGGACGCGTTTTCCTTCTGCTTCGGCGGCCTTCCCGTCATCGGATGAGACCTAAGTTAGCAGGTTACATTAGATTCTGCACATCTCCGGTTTCAATCTCAAGTTGAGTAGTTTGTTGTTATTCTTTTGGATCGCGGCACGGCGGATGGGAAAGTAACTGACTAAGTACTTTTTTGTTGTAAGGCTCTTGTGGGCGTGTTATGAAAGTCTTTGGGAAAACTGAGCACTTATTTTCTTGTTTTCTTTAAATAATTAAGGGTTTAACTGGCATTATCACTGTAATTGTGTTTTAGAGGCCCGGTAGTTTATTTAAGCACTTAACGTGATTTATGTGGGACACTGTTGGCTCGGCTCGGTTTTACGTGTGGATACCCGCTGGGCAGCTTGGCCGTATCTTATATGTATGAGAACAGAATAACAAGAGGTGATGTATGCACTTTAATGTTTTTCATTTAAAGTTCGTTGAACTTATATTGAAATCCTGTTGTGGGATCTAGTTGCGGGGACAAATTGCCGTAGTAGGTTCATTTAATTTATTAACTGTTTGTATTCGAGCCAACATTGCGTTGTAGAGTTGTCATTTTTTAGTATTATTTGTAATTTTATGTATAATGCAGATGTCCTTGTACATTATGAATTTGATTTAGAAATATTATCTGTTTGTATGTATTTCGTAAGAATCTTGGTAAGTGTCAATTGACTTGTGATTGAATTGTTATTAAATAAAAGTGTTGGTTTGAAATGAAAAATGACACATGAAGTTGGGACACCCTTTCCTTAAATTAATGATGATTCTTGTTCTCGGTCTTAAAAGTTAGCAGAGTGTGGTTATGTTCTGTTCGGCAGGGGGAATTAAAAGCCTTCTAATCTTTGGTGTCATTTGTCGTTCCTTTGAGTTATTGTGCTAATAGATTTATCATTCACATTAATACACTTGGTTGCTTCTGTCATGGATCGCAGGGGTGCCCCAGCATTTCACATCTTCAGAGGGAGCACCTGGGGTAGGAATAAAAGGTTTGTAGCCTGCCCATCGAAGGTTGCAACTGAGCTCGGGCAGCCAGATTGCTCGATGGTGGACACTCTACTTTGCCTCTCTTACTATTATTTCAGCCGCGCTACAACATGTGCAACGTAACGTGTCTTTCCTGCTGGGCAGCCAACCCATCTATAAGAAGTCGTGTAGGATCCAGGCGCGCCTAGCACATTGGGGGAATCACTTAATGGAGAAGCAAGGGGTTAAACAGTTACATCATAGGGTAAGGGACTTGCAGGTTAGGGCTGCATCCCTGAGTTTAGAGAGCGAGGGTATGGGGTCGGGGCAAGAAGTTTCAAGTTGTCATCAGTTCTTTGATAAAAAGTGGTCCGGTGCCCGAGGTCTCGTTAGTTCGTCCTATGATCACTTCGCCAAATTGCCCAACCCTGTTATATGCCCTCTTGCCGGTATATCTGAATTGTCTGTTGATGGTCTGCATCAAGTACAACAAGTGCTGTGGCTGTTTGCCCGGTTTGAGTCTCATGCTGATGCCCTGCACGTACCGCATCACATGCTCCTTTCGTTGCATTATCAATTAACAAAAGACACACTGAATATCTTGGTCCCTGAAACCTTGAGATATCAGAATTCCATTGGCCGGCTCATGGCTTGAATTATAGACAAAAATTTGTCCGCGCGTATGCACAGTAACCTTGAGAGGAGGTATTATTGGCGGGTGCAGCCAGCTTCTGAGACACTGAGCCAATATGTTGAACGAGTGCGTCTGGTTGTGTCAGCACTCGATGAGGAGGTTACCAAATCTGACAGTATCTCCAATATTTCAGAAGGCATGCGGCCAGGGACCGGTCTCTCTTGGAGTTTGCGAGCCGCCTGACCAATTTTGATGAATTTCAGGAACTGCTGGTCAATTGAGACACTGACCTTTTCGGACGAGCAGCGCAGGTCAGATGGAAGCTTACCATCAACGCGTTTTATTCCGCTGGGTAACAAACCACGATCCGAACTGACTGTTCCGGTCGCAAGTGTTGTTTTTGTTGCGGTGCGAACGACCACCTTGTGCGCGCGTGACCTCTTACGAGAAGCCCCAGACCTAACAGCTGACGCCGTGGGGGGGGGGGGGGGGGGGGGAGGTCGAACATTCCATACATCTACAGCTACATGACTACTCCGCAGTTCACATTTAAGTGCTTGGCAGAGTGCTCATCGAACCACAATCATACTATCTCTCTACCATTCCATTCCCTAACAGCGCTCGGGAAAAACGAACACCTAAGCCTTTGTGTTCGAGCTCTGATTTCTCGTATTTTATTTTGATGATCATTGGTACCTATGTAGGTTGGGCTCAACAAATTATTTTCGCATTCGGAAGAGAAAGTTGGTGACTGAAATTTCGTAAAAAGATCTCGCCGCGACGAAAAACGTCTATGCTGTAATGACTTCCATCCCAATTCGCGTATCATATCTGCCACAGTCTCTCCCCTATTACGTGACAATACAAAACGAGCTGCCATTTTTTGCACCCTTTCGATGTCCTCCGTCAATCCCACCTGGTAAGGATCCCACACCGCGCAGCAATATTCTACCAGAGGACGAAAGAGTGTAGTATAAGCTGTCTCTTTAGTGGACTTGTTGCATCTTCTAAGTGTCCTGCCAATGAAACGCAACCTTTGGCTCGACTTCCCCACAATATTATCTATGTGTTCTTTCCAACTGAACTTGTTCGTAATTTAACACCCAGGTACTTAGTTGAATTGACAGCCTTGAGAATGGTACTATTTATCGAGTAATCGAATTCCAACGGATTTCTTTTGGAACTCATGTGGATCACCTCACACTTTTCGTTATTCAGCGTCAACTGCCACCTGCCACACCATACAGCAATCTTTTCTAAATCGCTTTGCAAGTGATAGTGCTCTTCGGATGACTTTACTAGATGCTAAATTACAGCATCATCTTCGAACAACCTAAGAGAACTGCTCAGATTGTCACCCAGGTCATTTATATAGATCAGGAACAGCAGAGGTCCCAGGACGCTTCCCTGGGGAACACCTGATATCACTTCAGTTTTACTCGCTGATTTGCCGTCTATTACTACGAACTGCGACCTGCCCGACAGGAAATCACGAATCCAGTCGCACAATTGAGACGATACCCCATAGGCCCACAGCTTGATTAGAAGTCGCTTGTGAGGAACGGTGTCAAAAGCTTTCCAGAAATCTAGAAATACAGAATCAACTTGAGATCCCCTGTCGATAGCGGCCATCACATCGTGCGAATAAAGAGCTAGCTGCGTTGCACAAGAGCGATGTTTTCTGAAACCATGCTGATTACGTATCAATAGATCGTTTCCTTCGAGGTGATTCATAATGCTTGAATACAGTATATGCTCCAAAACCCTACTGCAAACCGACGTCAATGATATAGGTCTGTAGTTAGATGGATTACTCCTACTACTCTTCTTAAACACTGGTGCGATCTGCGCAATTTTCCAATCTGTAGGTACGGATCTATCGGTGAGCGAGCGGTTGTATATGAGTGCTAAGTAGGGAGCTATTGTATCAGCGTAATCTGAAAGGTACCTAATCGGTATACAATCTGGACCTGAAGACTTGCCCGTATCAAGCGATTTGAGTTGCTTCGCAACCCCTGAGGTATCTACTTCTAAGAAACTCATGCTAGCAGCTGTTCGTGTTTCAAATTCTGGAATATTCCATTCGTCTTCCCTGGTGAAGGAATTTCGGAAAACTGCGTCCAATAACTCCGCTTTAGCGGCACAGTCGTCGATAACAGTACCATCGGCACTGCGCAGCGAAGGTATTGACTGCGTCTTGCCGCTTGTGTACTTTACATACGACCAGAATTTCTTCGGATTTTCTACCATAGGAGGTTACCATTTCGTTGTACGCGTATTCGTGCTATTGAAGGAACTTGTCACTCTTATATCTGTGCCCGTGTTGGACAAGAACCAATCTGCGCGTTATTAGACTCCGGCAATTCGGTCTCCTTACTTGATTACAAATAGTACATGGAGTTTGGCTGTTTGAGTAAGTTGTCGCCTTCCCAGAGATGTTGTGCAGCCAATGCGAAAGAGTTCCACCTGGTCGGCGAAGTGTGCGTTAGTTTTTCCGTTTGACTTCTCTTGGACGGTCACACTTCTCGTAGTTAAGGACTTGGTGACCAACTTACTACTCGGCAACGATTTCATTCGACGGATCGGGCTGGGCCTTGACTCTGCAAGTGTTATCTTGTTCTTTAAATTTTCTCCATCGTAGAAGATAGCCCTCTGTTCTTGTTGTGGTCCGAGTTTGTAAGTTGAGATCTGGGGAGTATGGGGTTGGTCATCTTTAGCTGGAAGAGGCGAGGCAATTGTTGATCCTGTTGCGACAGTTTCCGGTCTCTTGTCTGACAGGCTTGGCGTTACGAATTCGATTCAATATAATAGTCGTCTAGCTGATAATGCCCTAATTCGACAGGCCCCTTATCGTCTTTGGCCAGGTAAAATGAAACTTTAAGGCAGATGAGTACTTCGCTGCAGCATGGTGTAATTAAATCTTTTATTTCACCGTGTGTTTTGCCAATATTGTGTCTGAAGGTCAGGAACAGAGCTGTAGGCCGGTAGTTGATTACAGGGTCCTAAACAAGATTATTTTGGAATCACTCCACTTGCCTGCTCTTCACAGCTGTTGTTTTCTGGGGCTAGCTGCTTCACTGTGCTCACTTGGGTCAAGCCTATTACTGGATTCCCTTGATCGAAGACTCTGAGGATGTTACCGCATTTTGCGAGCAGTGGAATCTGTACGAGTTTAATAACGTGCCTTTCGGGTTGGAAACTGGAGCCGCTGTTCTTCCTCATTTATTAGATCTTGTTTTGCGAGATTTGAAATTTATGTGTGTATACAACAATCTTGGTGATGCGCTTGTCTATAGCCGTTCGTTAGAGGAACACCTTTCTCACCTTGGCCAAATGTTGTCCTGACTTTGTTCTGCTGGCTAAACAGCGGACCTGAAGAAATTTCCTCCACCTTGGAGTAAAAAGGAGTTGGCCTGGTTTACAGGAAGGGTTAATTATTTTCTTGAATTCATTCCCAATTTTGCCCAACTTTGCTGCTCCCCATAATAATTTGCGCAGGAAAGGAGAGAGCGTTGCGTGGTGAGAAAATCAGCAATGTGCATTTGAGGCTATTAAGATCGCCATCACTAATACTACGGTGTTGGCTGTGCCTGATTTCGACGTGAGACTTATTGTTCAGACTGACGGTCCGAACGCTGGCGTCGCCGCGCTTCTTCTTCAGGTGGATCTGAGTGAAAGAAATCCTGTAGCTTTTGCTTGGAGGAGACTGATGAGTCCAGAACTTAGGTATTCTGCTTAAGAGTGTGAGGCCTTAGACGTTCTATTCGCCCTTGAAAAGATCAAATTTTATTTTGAGCTGAGAGAATTTAACTTAGAAATCGACAAGCAGGCGTTAATTTGGGTACAGGCTAGGCACAGGAAAACTGGTAGAAGTGCTAGATGGGCTGTCCGCATATCAGTTGTCAGTTTCAAGGCATGCCATATTAAAGGCTCCGACAAACAGCTAGCAAACGTGCTAGTCGCATGTTTCAAAAGGAGGATCCGAGAGCCGAAGGTGAGTCTGGATGCCTTATGATATTGTGTGTGGTGTGTTAGGCATAGTACCATACCGCAATTGTATGGCAGTCTTAAGGCGAAGCAGGATAAGGATCTGTTGTGGGGGCAATTGTTGTCCGCAGGCTGCGTTCTGAAGTATTTCTTATGGGATGGAATTTTGCGTACACAGGTAGGTGAACTGAATGAGCCAAGGATTTGTCTCCCTGCTGGCCGGGGTGGCCGAGCGGTTCTAGGCGCTATAGTCTGGAACCGCGCGGTCGCTACGGTCGCAGGTCCGAATCCTGCCTGGGGTATGATGTCCTTAGGTTAGTTAGCTTTACGTAGTTCTAAGTTCTAGGGGACTGATGGCCTTAGCAGTTAAGTCCCATAGTGCTCAGAGACATTTTTGAACTCTAACTCGCCCAGGGGGTGCTGCAGTCTGAGGAGAGCAGCATCCTGTGGATAAACTCTTTATATATTTCCTAGGACCACTTCCCCGCACTAAGAGGGGCAACTATTACATCTTCGTTGTCAATGTGTGCTCTCGGTTTGTTTGGGTGCTCCCTAGCTGAGGGGTTACAGCCGACATTATCGTTCATCAACTATGCAGCATTGACTCTCCCGAAGCCCTTGTGAGCGGTAATGCTCCAGCCTTTGTTCCCAGGCACTTTTGTTTCTACAATGTCATTAGGCATATTACCACCGCCCTGTATTACCTTCTGGCGTCTTTTGCGGAGAGAGTCAATAGTAATCTTCAGGTGGCACCCTTGTACCCTTGTAAGAAGGCTGTTTAAGTTTTTTTATTGGTAACGCCGCCGCCACGTAGCGCTCTGTATGAAAATCACTGGCTGTGCCGTGTGCAGTCTGTGGCTGGTTTGCATTGTTGTCTTCCATTGTAGTGTTGGGCAGCGGCAGCTGGATGCTAACAGCGCGTAGCGTTGCGCAGTTGGAGGTGAGCCGCCAGCAGTGGTGGACGTGGGGAGAGAGACGGCGGAGTTTTGAAATTTGTAAGAATTAGTGTCATGAACTGATATATATATATATATATATATATATATATATATATATATATATATATATATAATGACTATAAAGGTAAATACATTGTTTGTTCTCTATTAAAATCTTTCATTTGCTAACTATGCCTATCAGTAGTTAGTGCCTTCAGTAGTTTGAATCTTTTATTTAGCTGGCAGTAGTGGCACTCGCTGTTTTGCAGTAGCTTGAGTAACGAAGATTTTTGTGAGGTAAGTGATTTGTGAAACGTATAGGTTAATATTAGTCAGGGCCATTCTTTCGTAGGGATTTTTGGAAGTTAGATTGCGTTGCGCTAAAAATATTGTGTTTCGGTTTAAGCACAATCGCGAATAATTTTTCAAAGAGGACGTTTCACCCTTCCCTGGCTCAACATCGTTCAGTTACACCCAGCATGAGGCATCCAAGGCTGTTGCTGCCGCTCTTATGTTAGCGTATCCCCTTAATTCTCTCCTCCCCAACTTGTGGAGTATTAACAAACTTTTACCGACATCGATCACTCCAATCTCCTCAAGGAAAATCGGCAGTGGGCAGGGTTGACTCAACGCCGTCAGACAAGGCGCTACAACGGTGGCAGATGACCGTTTCGGCGAAGGTGGGAGATAAAGGGTTTTTTAAGAACTTGGTGGGACGAGTGCAGAAGATCTGGGGTGGAGAGAGTGAGTCTTGTACGAATGTACTCGTAGTGACAGCGCTAGTCAGGTCTACGTCGTACGCGCAAAAGACCATCACTGTGGCAGAATCTGGTTTCATTGTTGGAGACCACGTCCCGCCATTCCATTTTCCAAGTGATCCTCTGACGGCACCAGTCGATACTGTGGCGTGAGTGGAAGACAGGCTAGAGGTATGCGCGACCGTTGTGCCACTGCTAATAACCGGTTCTCAACACTTTATTTTGAGACGTCTGTGCTCATCGCCCTCTTGTCTGTGTTACGGTAGCTGTCACAGCTGCCCTTATTAAAGGACTATCCTGGCGGGCGTTTGTGCTGCATGAATGTCCAGAACCTCGTATAAGGGTGAGAGAATGTTCACGTGACCACCGATACCGGAATCGTTGCACAATTGACACGGCACGAACAACTTATGTGGTAGATCTCCGAAAGGACCATCCCACCATCTGGAAGGCCATAATCTAACCCCTTTCAAACTCGTTCAGTTGGCTGTAGGAGCCACGACTGCGTCTCCTTGGCATGGTTGGCTACTTGCTTGCTTGATACGTCTACACCACACTGAGAATTCAGTCTGTGCGTATTCCATATGAAAGGGTAGACAGAGATGGTGCTCTGGTAGTTATGCCACTACGATATCTGTTGGCGGGCGACGCTGGAAACATTATCTGTGTGTCTATTATCCGGCAGGTGGCTTTCGCTGTCATCGGATCAAAATCGACGTCGTCCTTCCAGGTGTACTAAATTTTTTTACGGAAGTGTATTTGCATTCATCTTATTATTCTGTTCAAAACGTTACCTAGTGCATTCAGCTGATCTTCTAGCTGAGTTGGGGTCGAGATATTTTGTTTTTGCATTAAACTGGTCAATGATATCATGCAGCCTGAGCAGACAAGAAACAGATATCAATTTAATTCACACTGAACCGATATGATAATAAAGCAATAAAAAGAAGGCGAAAATTTTTAATTTTTTCCTGAAAGGCGTGTCCAAATACAGTACCATGCACACTGTCAATACTGTGACGTAGCAGCTAGTGTGGTGTCGCGCTGTGCCGTGTGTATCTGGCGTGTGGCGGACGCTGCTCTCCCCCGGGCTGCTGACGGCACACGTGTCGCTGCAGACGTCACGCACGGATGGTCTGACCGCAACAGCTGTCACACAGCACCAGGCATCCCCCGCGCGTGGCGCTCCGCCCAGACAGCACACCCAGCGCACTGCGGCCTGCGCCCTTTATCCCCGACCCTTCCATTACTGCATCTGGGCCGAGGGCTGCTGGGGTTGTGAAAGCTGGGCCGCGAGGAGAGAGTTCACCAATGAGTGCCATCTCAACTCTGTTCCTACCGTCAGTTGCACTTCGTAACGACTGGTTAACGTACCTAATGTATCAGGGCCTGGTACCTGTTTAGGTAGAGGACGAGCTCTTGGGGTGTGGAATATGGTGGAATTTATTTTCAAATTTCTGAAGGTTCAGCTCGCATTACTTTAATTGTTTCCAATCAACAACGAAACTATCTGCACAAAATGTTAGCTCAACCAAACATCTGCTAGTTGACTCCCAATGATGACGTATTCTAAAATTTTAATGTCGACGGTAATTTTCTTCCAGACAAATTTTTTTTGGTAATTTTGCAGTCATTTGCAGACATTGCTGATGTCAATGAATTGAGTTTTCACTAATTTAATTAACATGTAACATTTATTTCCAGCAATACGTGTTGCTAAATTAATGTGAAAAAAGCACATCAGTTACAGCTGATCAGGAAGGCAACCCAGAGATCCAAGAAGACAAAATTGCAATAAGAAGAGCAAGAGGAGAACAATATGCTTACAAAATTATTCAGCATGGAAGAATTAGATAAGACTGTTAAACGAAGTAAGAATGGAAAATGAGCTGGCTTAAACGATACGCGAACAGAGCAAATAAAGCACTTTGGCATAACAACAAAGAAATTGATTCTACCAATCTTCAGTAATTGTATGAGCAAATGTCAAATCCCAGAGATATGGTGGAAGCGGCGAATGATTGCGTCGCTGAGACCTTCACCATCACACCAGCTTCTACGTCACAGTATTGACAGTGGGCACGGTAATCTCGTGGATGTAGATGTAAAGAAGGGAACAATACAAAGAATTTTGGACCAGCTTCGCTAGTACGTCATCCGCAGAACTGCTGGAAGGATTGATCCTAAGTCACCTCCCATCTGTAGTTGACCAGCTGCTAATATCTCAACAAGCTGGGTTTCGTCCTGGACAACAAACTGAACTGGACAGCTGCGGAGTCTCACACAGTTCATAGAGGTCGGGTTTGAAGATCGTTAGGTTACAGGGGGTGGCATTTTCGACTTATCAGCGGCGTATGACACTGTTAACTGTCAGCTACTACTACTCAAGGTATAAAATATGACCAAGGATTTTAGCCTGACTAGGTTCATTGGAAACGAGGATAATGGAATGTCCAATTAAATCGGGTGATGATGAGGGAATTAGATTGGGAAATGAGACACTTAAAGTAGTAAAGGAGTTTTGCTATTTAGGAAGTAAAATAACTGATGATGGTCGAAGTAGAGAGGATATAAAATGTAGACTGGCAATGGCAAGGAAAGCGTTTCTGAAGAAGAGAAGTTCGTTAACATCGAATATAGATTTATGTATCAGGAAGTCGTTTCTGAAAGTATTTGTTTGGAGTGTAGCCATGTATGGAAGTGAAACATGGACGATAACTAGTTTGGACAAGAAGAGAATAGAAGCTTTCGAAATGTGGTGCTACAGAAGAATACTGAAGATAAGGTGGATAGATCACGTAACTAATGAGGAGGTATTGAATAGGATTGGGGAGAAGAGAAGTTTGTGACACAACTTGACTAGAAGAAGGGATCGGTTGGTAGGACATGTTTTGAGGCATCAAGGGATCACAAATTTAGCATTGGAGGGCAGTGTGGAGGGTAAAAATCGTAGAGGGAGACCGGGAGATGAGTACACTAAGCAGATTCAGAAGGATGTAGGTTGCAGTAGGTACTGGGAGATGAAGAAGCTTGCACAGGATAGAGTAGCATGGAGAGCTGCATCAAACCAGTCTCAGGACTGAAGACCACAACAACAACAACATAGGTTCATTGCAGCAATTCTGATCAACCACACGTTTTAGTTGTCTTTCAAGGGTAGCGCAATCGATGGAGACTAAAGAAAAACGGTCTTACCCAAGGAAGCATGTTTTCTCCAATCCTACTCAACATGTATACTAACGGCCAACCTATTGTCCTCCACATCAGGAGTTCCTTGTATGCTGATGACCTCGCTCTTGCCACTCAGAGCTCAGAACCCCACGAATGCCGTTGAAGGCCGATCAAAATACTATAACATAAGTCAGCTTAACCAAAACCACTCAAAGACACACGTGTGTGTTTTTCATGTGAGAAATAGGGAATCTACTCGTAAGTTGATAATAACATGGTCAGGAGTAGTGTTACAACGTTGCCACACTCCAAAACACCGAGGTGCGACGCTGGGCAGATCTATACCTATCAAGAGACACGCTGCAAGAATTGCAAGCTGAAAGATTCCACAAGGAATAATTGGTTAAAAAAAGTTAATGAGTCACGATTGGTTGTTGTTGTTGTTGTCTTCAGTCCTGAGACTGGTTTGATGCAGCTCTCCATGCTACTCTATCATGTGCAAGCTTCTTCATCTCCCTGTACCTACTGCAACCTACATCCTTCTGAATCTGCTTAGTGTACTCATCTCTCGGTCTCCCTCTACGATTTTTACCCTCCACGCTGCCCTCCAGTGCTAAATTTGTGATCCCTTGATGCCTTAAAACATGTCCTACCAACCGATCCCTTCTTCTAGTCAAGTTGTGCCACAAACTCCTCTTTTCCCCAATTCTCTTCAATACCTCCTCATTAGTTATGTGATCTACCCATCTAATCTTCAGCATTCTTCTGTAGCACCACATTTCAAAAGCTTCTATTCTCTTCTTGTCTAAACTATTTATCGTCCTTGTTTCACTTCCATACACGGCTACACTCCATACAAATACTTTCAGAAATGTCTTCCTGACACTTAAATCAATACTCGATGTTAACAAATTTCCCTTCTTCAGAAACGCTTTCCTTGCCATTGCGAGTCTACATTTTATATCCTCTCTACTTCGACCATCATCAGTTATTTTACTTCCTAAATAGCAAAACTCCTTTACTACTTTAAGTGTCTCATTTCCTAATTTAATTCCCTCAGCATTACCAGACTTAATTAGACTACATTCCATTATCCTCGTTTTGCTTTTGTTGATGTTCATCTTATATCTCCTTTCAAGACACTGTCCATTCCGTTCAACTGTTGCAAATTATTGGCTGTCTCTAACAGAATTACACTGTCAGCGGCGAACCTCAAAGTTTTTATTTCTTCACCCTGGATTTTAATACCTACTCCGAATTTTTCTTTTGTTTCCTTTACTGCTTGCTCAATCTACAGGTTGAATAACATCGGGGAGAGGCTACAACACTGTCTCATTCCCTTCCCAACCACTGCTTCCCTTTTATGCCCCTCGACTCTTATAACTGCCATCTGGTTTCTGTACAAATTGTAAATAGCCTTTCGCTCCCTGTATTTTACCCCTGCCACCTTTAGAATTTGAAAGAGAGTATTCCAGTCAACATTGTCAAAAGCTTTCTCTAAGTCTACAAATGCTAGAAACGTAGGTTTGCCTTTCCTTAATCTTTCTTCTAAGATAAGTCGTAAGGTCAGTATCGCCTCACGTGTTCCAACATTTCTACGGAATCCAAACTGATCCTCCCCGAGGTCCGCATCTACCAGTTTTTCCATTCGTCTGTAAAGAATTCGCGTTAGTATTTTGCAGCTGTGACTTATTAAACTGATAGTTCGGTAATTTTCACATCTGTCAGCACCTGCTTTCTTTGGGATTGGAATTATTATATTCTTCTTGAAGTCTGAGGGTATTTCGCCTGTCTCTTACATCTTGCTCACCAGCTGGTATAGTTTTGTCATGACTCGCTCTCCCAAGGCCGTCAGTAGTTCTAATGGAATGTTGTCTACTCTGGGGGCCTTGTTCCGACTCAGGTCTTTCAGTGCTCTGTCGAACTCTTCACGCAGTATCGTAACTCCCATTTCGTGTTCATCTACATCCTCTTCCATTTCCATAATATTGTCCTCAAGTACATCTCCCTTGTATAAACCTTCTATATACTCCTTCCACCTTTCTGCCTTCCCTTCTTTCTCTTTAATTTTCCTGTAGGCAGTATCTATCTTACCCCTAGTGACATAAGCTTCTACATCCTTACATTTGTCCTCTAGCCATCCCTGCTTAGCCATTTTGCACTTCCTGCGATCTCATTTTTGAGACGTTTGTATTCCTTTTTGCCTGCTTCATTTATTGCATTTTTATATTTTCTCCTTTCATCAATTAAATTCAGTATTTCTTCTGTTACCCAAGGATTTCTAGCAGCATTCGTCTTTTTACTTACTTTATCCTCTGCTGCCTTCACTACTTCATCCCTCAAAGCTACCCATTCTTCTTCTACTGTATTCTTTCACTTATTCCTGTCAATTGTTCCCTTATGCTCTCCCTGAAACTCTGTACAACCTCTGGTTCTTTCAGTTTATCCAGGTCCCATCTCCTTAATTTCCCACTTTTTGCAGTTTCTTCAGTTTTAATCTACAGGTCATAACCAATAGATTGTGGTCAGAGTCCACATCTGCCCCTGGAAATGTCTTACAATTTAAAACCTGGTTCCTAAATCTCTGTCTTACCATTACATAATCTATCTGATACCTTTTAGTATCTTCAGGGTTCTTCCATGTATACAACCTTCTTTCATGATTCTTAAACCAAGTGTTACCTATGATTAAGTTGTGCTCTGTGCAAAATTCTACTAGGCGACTTCCTCTTTCATTTCTTAGCCCCAATCCATATTCACCTACTATGTTTTCTTCTCTCCCTTTTCCTACACTCGAATTCCAGTCACCCATTACTATTAAATTTTCGTCTCCCTTCACTATCTGAATAATTTCTTTTATTTCATCGTACATTTCTTCAATTTCTTCGTCATCTGCAGAGCTAGTTGGAATATAAACTTGTACTACTGTAGTAGGTGTGGGCTTCGTATCTATCTTGGCCACAATAATGCGTTCACTATGCTGTTTGTAGTAGCTTACCCGCATTCCTATTTTCCTATTCAATATTAAACCTACTCTTGCATTACCCCTATTTGATTTTGTGTTTATAACCCTGTAGTCACCTGACCAGAAGTCTTGTTCCTCCTGCAACCGAACTTCACTAATTCCCACTGTATCTAACTTTAACCTATCCATTTCCCTTTTTAAATTTTCTAAACTACCTGCCCGATTAAGAAATCTGACATTCCATGCTCTGATCCGTTACAACGTCAGTCTTCTTTCTCCTGATAACGATGCCCTCCTGAGTAGTCCCCACCCGGAGATCCGAATGGGGGACTATTTTACCTCCGGAATATTTTACCCAAGAGGATGCCATCATCATTTAATCATACAGTAAAGCTGCATGTCCTCGGGAAAAATTACGGCTGTAGTTTCCCCTTGCTTTCAGCCGTTCGCAGTACCAGCACAGCAAGGCCGTTTTGGTTAATGTTGCAAGGCCAGATCAGTCAATCAACCAGACTGTTGCCCCTGCAACTACTGAAAAGGCTGCTGCCCCTCTTCAGGAACCACACGTTTGTCTGGCCTCTCAACAGATACCCCTCCATTGTGGTTGCACCTATGGTACTGCCATCTGTATCGCTGAGGCACGCAAGCCTCCGCACCAACGGCAAGGTCCATGGTTCATGGGGAGCACAATTGGTTAGTCAACCTGAAACCATCCGAACCTCTGTATTTGCATTAGCCTATTCTGCAGCAGAGTACGGTTGTCCTGTTTGATATAATTCATCACATGCCAAACAGGTAGACGTAGCTCTCAACGATACCTGAACAATTATAACAGGTTGTTTGAAATCTTCTTCTGTCGAATGGATTTACCACCTTGCAGGAGTAGCACCACCTCCCATTTGAAGTGAAACTGGGGCGAATAAGGAACGAAAGACATTTGAACAATAGCAAATCCATCCCCTGTATAGGCACAAACCGCATTCTCAGCGATTGAAGCCAAGGAAGAGTTGCCTTAGAACATTAAAGATGCTACCACTACTCAAAATGCCAGAGTGTAGCTTTGGAAACGAGTTTCTGAAGTTCTGCCTCCAGCACATTATGGAGATGAATGACCTCGAAATCTCTGAATAGGCTGAGATCAGCGGTGAGGTAGATCAAGGACTAATCTGGCGAGATGGAGCTTCAGTACAAAAAATAATATCAAGTGTGATTGTGGAGGAGTCCAGACCGTCGAACAAATGCTTCAGTGTCGGCTGTGCCCAGCCTCCTGTACTGCAAAAGACCTCCACCAAGCACCAAGAAAAACTTAACTGAAAGCGGCCAAATTTTGGTCAAAGACTATATGACATGTTAAGTGTGCTTCTGACACGACAATAAAATAAAAACGAAATATGAAAAACCATTAGTTATTTTCCATACATAAAGTAGTGGAAATTAGTATAAAGGCATGGATATCTGAAAGAAACTTAACGCTATCGGTTACAATAGTTGCAGGCAGTATACGTACAGTACTATGAAATGCAGATTACTGACAAATGTAGTCAAATGATGTTGCATTTGTTGTCAGTAATACGGTATATAACAACATATCGACAGTTCAGGTGACTGAGGCGGAACTCAGTTTAAAGGTAGTCGGCTCTGTGAGGTGGTTTGTGTACGTGTCTTTACTGCAGATAGGAAACAGACGCCGTTAGTGACAGTGAATATTGTGTACATAAATCACGATTTTGACAATGCCATGCGGAAAACATCTTGTGATAAGGAAATAGAACTCTCTAATCGTCAAATTGCCAAAAAGATAAACTATTCAAGCACAGTCATTGATAATTCCATTACATTGGGCGCACGATGTGGACAGAACGAAAGACAAGGACAAATTGGGAATTTATCTGAGGCATAAAAAGGGTTATTTCTGCGCAAAGCAAGGGCCACAAATCATTCATCTTCTTAAATTCTTGCTGATTTATAATTGCCAGTAACTGGCAAACGTGGACGACCAGTTTTGTCATATAAAACAGATATTGCATTCAAGAAACGACTGCAGAAACCTGCGTTAACATCCAAGCATAAACAGTGTAAGTAGGCTGTTTAGGTTTTTATGTTGGTAACGCCACGTAGCGCTCTATATGAAAATCACTGACTGTGCTGTGTGAAGTCTGTGGCTGGTTTGCATTGTTGGTATATTCGCTATTGTAGTGTTGGGAAGTTGGTAGTGAACAGCGCGTAGCGTTGCGCAGTTGGAGGTGAACCGCCAGCAGTGGTGGATCTGTGCAGAGAGATAGCGGAGTTTTGAGAGCGGATGATCTGGACATGGGTCCATCAGAAAGAGTAAATTTGTAAGACTGGATGTCATGAACTGATATATACATTATGACTTTTGAACACTATTAAGGTAAATACATTGTTTGTTCTCTATCAAAATCTTTCATTTGCTAAATGTGCCTGTCAGTAGTTAGTGCCTTTAGTAGTTAGAATCTTTTATTTAGCTGGCAGTACTGGCGCTCGCTGTATTGCAGTAGTTCGAGTAACGAAGGTTATTGTGAGGTAAGTGATTCATGAAAGGTATAGGTTATTGTTAGTCAGGGCCATTCTTTTGTAGGGATTTTTGCAAGGCAGATTGCGTTGCGCTAAAAATATTGTGTGTCAGTTTAGTGTTCATCAGAATAAGTAAAGAGAGAAATGTCTGAGTACGTTCAGTTCTACTCAGCTGTCTCAGTATCAAATAAGAATAAGAATAATAGGGTAAAGGTTTTCCAGCGCAGTCATTCATTAACTTTTGTAAGGAGGTTTCAACAGGCTAAATTGTTGAAAAACATAATCCATGAACTTCAGAATAGGACAAAGTGATATTTTAGTGACAAGAAGAATTTAGACAGGTAGGATGTATTTCAGTATTGTTGGAACGATCTGAGAACAGAGCAGCAGGTAAGAATGAGGAGAGATTTTGGTGGTGGAAGTGTTATGATCTGGAGAGCCTTCTACCTAAAGATAAATTAGGTATTGCTTGGTTGATCTCTAGAATGAACTGTGTACACTAAGATGCTAGAAACAGAATTGAATAGAATATATGAGGAGCAAGGGAACGAAAGTCTAATGTTTCGACAATATAATGCATCATAGCTTGTAAGCTTTCACGGCCGGCGTCTTCATTACTTAAAACTTCCGGACTGAATTGCCACGGTCCATATACAGAACTTCTTCTCCTTCCTGACGTTTCGTAGATTGGGACAGATTGAAAAATCAGCTGTAGCGGAACACGTTTTCAAAGACGGTGATCACGAAATAAAATTTAGTGAGACAAACGTGATAGCTAGGACCTCACATTATTATACTCGCATGTATAGAGAAGCTATAGAGATCTATAAGCACGGAAATAATTTTAATAGAAAAGAAGAAGTATTAAAACTAGAGAAGATATGGCGTTCGACTTTGTACCAACGACGTGACAATCGATTACCTGTAATCGAAAGAGATGGCAGTAGCCAGAGATAGTTTTAAAGTCGAAAGCACGTGACGAGTGGTGGCGCCATCTAAGCGCTCTATATAAGTGGGACCACCAGCGCCTGGCAGCCACCTCGGAAGTTGCCCGCAGCCGGCAACGAAACGTCAGGAAGGAGAAGAAGTTCTATATATGGATCACGGCAATTCATCCCGGAAGTTTTAATTAATGAATATAATGCATTTTTCCAGGTTTCTGCACAGTAAAAAAGTGGTTTTTAGTTAAAGATATCAATGGCTTGTCCTGGCTTGCACGTAGCCTGGATTTGAAACTCGTGATAGACCTTTTGGGGAATACCTGCAAGGCTTGTTTATTACACTGAAAGGCATTTTGAGGCTGCATGCGAGCTGAAAATAGCGCTACGGGAAGAATGGGCTACAGTTTCACTGCAAGAACTACAAACCCTAATAACATCAGTGATGGAGAAAATTTTTGATGTAATTGGGAAGAACGTATGTTGGGCAAAGTACTGACAATGCAATGACGCAACAAGACTGGAAGTGCCTTTATACCAATTTCCAACCAGGAAACGGCTTTTTATGTTACTCGTGTTATTAAAGAATCTTCGAAATTCCCCCATGACTGTTTATGTCTGTATATACTACTTTCACGGAAAATTCGATATATGTATGCCTCAGACATTGTACTATCACTTTCCTGGAACCCTGCCTTGACACTGATTCCCACTACTCTATTGTTACGCGATTTTTCATTAAATTTTTAGATGAATTTGTACTGCTATTATTAGATGTATTATTATTAATATTTGATAAATTTGTTTTATAATGGTATGTGCTTGATTATTTATTTCATACTCAGTATGATTTTTAATTATCGTTTCAAAAAAATGGTGCTGCTGCCGTGAAGGGACTTCTGTAATGTACTCTTTCCACACTTACACAGTGGATACATTTCCCGTCAATTCAATGGAGCGAAAAGTCCTCAAACCGGAGAGTTTGTTTTCCTGTACATTTTACGAGTTCTAAACGTTAACACCAGGAAAGTGCACCAATAGTGATAAAAAAAACTCCATTGTGTTGATTAAAGTGCATGAGTTCCACCTAGAAAAATTGACCACACCATTAATTAGTTATTCATACTCTATTTTGAATGGAAACGTTTACAGAAATATTTGATTAGAACAGCGGACAACTAAAACGGGAAACGAGATTTTTTAATGGAAAATATGGACGATATCTTTCATTTAGATCATAAAGATGTTTTAGAAGAGGTGAAATAACAAGAAGAATTTTCCCTTCTACCATGAAAAAATGGCAGGGTCCCATGTTTGATGTAGATAAAAATGCAATGACGTTTTGATACTTGTTACATCAAAAACTAATGATACAACTCCAACACATACACCAGTACGGCGGTAACGCGACTAAAAGTCGACTGCTGTCGTTCAGCAAAGATCAGTAACAGTAAAACCTCAACATCAGTTGTGGCAAGTCGGGTACTTCGAACATTTTTTTCTCGGGTCTGTACTGGATTGTTGTTAGAAGCAAGATTAGTGTAACGGGATTTGATTTTACTCATAAATGATATGATGTCATGGTTGTAGACAATTAATGATGAAGTTTCTGCACAGCCACCTATTTACATTGACAGAATCATTGTAATTCATGCGTTTTGAAGGTCAAACCTTCACAATCAGAATCTTTTATAGATCCTTATACCCAAAATTTTACCTCTCAACTGTGGCATTATCCTTGTATGGGTGTGATAACAGCGGTTAAGGAAACTTTGGTGCAAGCAATGCTGGAAGCTGACAAAGATGAGGAATAAATAAAATTAGCCAAAGAAGTACAATCTGCATCAATTTTTCTTCCTTTACAGTTACTGTGCTTCCATCGTTTGTAGCAATTTCTACAAAATTTCTCTTCAGTAGATTTTTGTGTTAGTGAAAGTTTCCTCGGCATAGATCAGTCAGCATGGAAGGGTGATGATTACATAAGCGGAAGTTAATAAATTTAGAACGTGTTTGTGAGCAGAAGATTCATTGAAGATAGCCAACACAAGTTCACAATGTATGAAACTGAGAAAAAAATTGTTGAGCAAATCATTTCTGTGCATCATAAAAGTATCTAGCTCTTATCAAATCATTTCGTATGAAAAAAATATTGTTGAAAATCTCTTCACTCAGGACAACGTTTGGCTCAATAGAAGTTGCAAATAAAAACACGTTTCTCTTACAGAAGTGTTTATTGGGTTGTACAAAACTTCGTTGATTCTTTTTCCATAAGTTTAATAAACACAAGAGATACACGTAACATTTACTTAAGTCATCAGTAATATATTTCCCTTCACTGTTTACGACAGTTTTCCAAGGTGGGGCTAACTTTTACATTCTGCGACTGGAGAAATCACTTGAGTTTGAGGAGAAAAACTCGTCGAGCCATATTCGGAGCGCATTTTCACCCCGAAAGGAAGTTCCTTGAAGATTTAAAAATCAAATGGCTCCCAGCACTATGGGACGTCTGAGGTCATCATTCCCCTAGAAAGTAGAACTACTTAAACCTAACTAACCTAAGGACATCACACACATCCAAACCCGAGGCAGGTTTCGAACCAGCGACCGTAGCGGTCACGCATTTCCAGCCTTGAAGGTTGTTCGATAGAAAGTGGAAAAGGTGAAAATCTGAGGGTGCAAAATCAGATGAATAAAGTAGGTGCGGAATGAATTACCAAGCCATCTCCAGTATTTGTTTATTAGTCAGTCTAGCAGAATGCGGGCGGCCGTTGCCGTGGAGTAGGATCACTTCACACATTTTTTCTGAGCGTCGTTATTGGGCTGTGTTCGCAAGACGTCTCAGTTGTTGGCAAAATGTCAGAAGTGATGGTTACATCTAGGAGAAACAATTCGTAGCACAACACACTCGCTGTTCCACCTTATGCATAACATTGTATGTTGTGGATACGCGCAGGTCTTTTGTACAAGGAATTGCTGCTTTATGTGGCTCAGTTATTCCTTTCTTTTCCTTATGTTAGCATAAAGACACCTTTTTTCGTAACTACTAACGATGTATGACAGGAATGGTCGGTGTTATTCACGAGTCAGCTGTTGATGAGCAAGCAGAGACGCACGCACGACCACGCCTGATTTTTATAATTTCGACTTAGAGCATGCAGGAACCATCTCCATAGCATGTAAATGTCGCACAGTGGTGGAATGATTACATTTGCCAGTTCTCGAGTACAATGAGGTGGATCTTCGTCGATTAATGCATTTAAACAACCATCATCGAACACCGAAAGTCTTCCTGAATGTGGAGAGCCGCTAACGTCAAAACGAGTCTCCTAAAAACGAGGAAACAATTTTCTTGCCGTGATCTGCCCAATGGTATTATCCCCATACACGGTGAATACTTCTTGCTGCCTCTACTGCTCTCACCCCTCTACAGATCTGAAACAGAAGAATGTGTCTTAGAAAGCTGAAAAATCCACTTACTACCTCCAAATGACAATATGTAAATTCAAATAGCAACAGTGAACCACAGATAAAAAATTACAATCGATAAATAAACCCGTAGCATTTTCAGACATTTACTGAGTACTGTTACGAAAGAAGTTACAATGTTTGCAAACAATATTGGAAGAGAAGTAACGTGTCTAGACTGAAGAAGAAATATACAGTAAGTAACATCTTTGACTGTGTGGTGGTAATGCAACAAAAAAAGTAAAAAATTGAACAGTAAATAAACAAAAAGGGAGAAGACAGCAAGAACTTTAACACAAAATAGGAACAGCATACCTACATAACAGTTTCTATTAACAAACAAAGCTAATAAAAAAATGAAATTAGTAATTGACAAGCCTACATCAGGAGATATAAAACATGGTGTGATATACAAACCAATTAAAAGAAGAAAAATTACCAATGGAACTACAGGAGACATTAAGAACTTAAGCAATATCAATAAGATAAACAGAAATAATTAAATGCAGGAAAATTGGGGTGGTTGAAGGAACATACAGTAAATGCAATCTTTGAGAGTATGGTGGTATTGCATTTTAACATTAACATCATATTGAAAACAGTGGCTGTGTAACCGTTTGCATTAAATAAATGGAAATACTACAGGCATTCAAGTCCTACTATAAGACATACTAAATTGCTCAGAGAGGATCTTAAATATGCAATCAATTCATGCAAAAACATATTCTCTGAATTTGAAGCAAAACTGTTAACTAATATGAACCCAGTGCCTCCGAGAATGTATGGGCTTCCTAAACTGCATAAACAAGATGTTCCTATTCGTCCATTTGTATTATCATTCACTGCTCCATCTTACAAACTAGATAGTACACTGGATGTCCTAATTAAGAGCTAGACTAAATTCAAATCAAAGCATGGTATTTCAAACTCCGTGGACATAGTAAATAAGTTAAAACGTATATCTGTCTCACAGAGTGATAAATTAGTATCCTTTGATGTCTGTAGTTTGTTTTCCAACATACCAATGGTAGAATGCATTGATGTTCTGACAGATCTGATGCACAAGTCTAATGTCAATGCTGTGGAATTGAATGACTTGAGACTGGCCAAAGAGACATGCTTGGCACAGAACTATTTCCAGTTCCAAGGAATTCTTTATAAACAATTAGGTGTCTTGGCTATGGGTTCCCCTCTTAGTCCACTGTTAGCTGAAATATTTATTGACGATTTTGAACAAAATATTCTAAAAACAGTACCTTTGAGTGCAAATATCAAATACTGGCACTGGTTTACATATGTAAATGATTTCCTGTGTATGTGGCCTGGTATTACAAGACAACTCAACACATTTTTTGAAAAACCTTAACAGACAACATAAAAGTATTCAGTTCACAATGGAGATTGGTAACAAATCCATAAACATCTTAGATCTCACCATTGACATCAGTACACACACACATTATTTCAAAATTTATAGAAAAACTACAACTGCAAACACAGTAATACCTTATAAGAACGTAGGCTTCCGCGGCCGGTGTCATAGTGATTAAAATTCTTCTGGGTAATATGCCGCGTCATTTCTAAAAAACTAACAACAATAATAAATTAAAACCGACGTTTCGGCCGAATTGCAACGGCCTTCCTCAGGGCACGACTGGTTTTGCATGGGGTAGGTGCTACTCTTTATTACAGACTATCGATGTCTGACGTCACAGTTGTAGAATTTTAATTGGCCCTCTAAAATGATTGGCTAGTCATGACGTAAGGGAAGATGGAAGGAAAGGGGCTATTCGTGGATATCCATGTCGTCAACGATTGGTAGCTGGCCGCCAATCAGCGTTCCGCTTCTGGTCGGCAAGTTTTCCTCCTGTTGTGCGCGGAAGTGGACTGACAGTTGCTCTACAGCTGTTTGTGTAGATACGTCCGTGTCCCGTGTAGCTTCTGCCCCGTGGCCGCTCGCGGCCCGTTGGACTGGGATGGCCGGCAGCCAGGACGCTGGGAGTTTGTAGCCATCTTCTCTGTTGATGTTGTCAGGCTGCTTAATAATTTCGATCGCCTCCCGAATTTTGCGTTCTCGCATCCACGATTCTTTCGCCAGTACTCGTGCTTCCTGGAACCTGATAGGTTGTCCACAGTCACGGTGGTGTTCCGCTATCGCCGATTTATTGTGTTGTTGTAGTCGTACGTAGCGTTCGTGTTCTGCTACTCGTAAGTTGATAGGTCTTCCTGTTTCTCCTATGTAGGCAGCTCCGCATTCACACAGTAGTTCGTAAACACCTGCAGTGTTAAGATGGTTGACTGCATCCTTGGTGGAACCTATCATTTTGTGGATCCTGTGACTGCTTCGAAAAATCGGTCTGAAACCTCGTCGGCGGAAGATGTTGCCTAGCCGTTCACTGACGCCTTTTACATATGGTAAGTGTACCAGTGGAAGCTTCTCTTTTTTGCCTTCTTCTCGTGTTCTGCTCCCTTTAGTTTTAGCTACCTTTCTTATGATGTTGTCATCATAGCCGTTGGCACGAAACGTGTTTTGTAGCTCCTTTAATTCTTCTTTGATATTATTTTCATCGCTTATCCGGTAGGCTCGGGCAGTTAACGTATGCAGAACAGAATACTTTTGAGCTGGGTGGTGGTGGCTCTCAGCGTGCAGGTACCGATTAGTGTGAGTTGGTTTCCGGTACACTTTGTGTCCCAGTTTACCTTCCGCAGCTCTATATACTTCCACATCCAGAAATGGCAAGGTACCATTGTTTTCAGTCTCATGTGTGAACTTTATATTTTTGTGCTGGCTATTTAAGTGCTGGAGGAAGTTTTCCAATTCCGCTTCACCGTGAGGCCAGATAACGAATGTGTCGTCCACATATCGTAGCCAATAACTGGGACGTAACGGAGCAGAAGCTAGGGCCGTTTGCTCAAAAGCTTCGATGAAGATGTCCGCAGCTACAGGGGAGAGCGGGGAACCCATTGCCACACCATCTAACTGTTCGTAATATTTTCCCTGCCAGGTGAAGTACGTTGATGACAGGCATAAGCGCACTAGATCGCAGATATCTGGTGGGATCCGATCCTGTAGAATGCGCATAGTCTCCTCAATAGGGACATTAGTGAAGAGAGACTTGACGTCAAAACTGACCATAATGTCTGATGGCTTTATTCGCTGTTCACTAATCAGTTGTATGAAGTGGGAAGAGTCTTTCACGTAGGAGTCTGTTTGTCCCACAAGACGCCGTAACTTAGGTGCCAGATGTTTCGCAACATAATACGTAGGTGAATCTATTCCGTTCACTATGGGCCTCAGCGGATAACCCTCCTTATGGAGCTTAGGTACTCCGTAGATTCTAGGAGGAACAGGCACCTTAGTGATTAGTCTCTTGGCTGTGTCAGGATCAATTCTCGAGTCCTTTACGAGGGCCTTCGTATTTCTGCCTATCCTCGCCGTCGGGTCACTCCATAGTACTCTGTAAATGGGATCGCTTAGCAGTTCGTCCATCTTCTTTTCATATTCAGAAGTGTCCATCAGAACCGTAGCGTTTCCTTTGTCCGCATGTAGGACCACAATATCCTTGTTATTCCTGAGCTCCTTTATGGCCTGTCTTTCTTCACGTGTGATATTGGCTCTGGGTGGTTTTGCTGTTTGTAAAATTCTTACAGTTTCCTGCCTTATCTTTTCTGCTTCGACACCTGGTACTTGGTGGAGTGACGCCTCTACAGATTGAATGATCTCTTCTGTGGGAATCTTTGTGGGCGTAACTGCGAAGTTTAGCCCTTTGGACAGAACCGACGTCGCTGCCTCACTGATGGTCTGTGTCGAGATGTTAACCACGGTACGAGCTGTATCCAGACTTAGCTGTGAGTGGTGTTTGTTTCCCGTTAGCTCCTCAAATTTCTTTTTCTGTCGACTGCTGACCAAGTCCTCCTCGATGCAGGCCTGGTTGTGGGTTATTCTGTCGATGTTATCCCAGTCCTTCGCTGATAACGTAGTTGACAGCCATAAATGCATGCTGTACAGTTGCCTGTTGTTGTGGTCTATGAAGCGCCGGAGGTGTTGTATCCTCTCCCTTAATAATGCATGGCTGGCCCGATAGTAAATGGCTCTTGCTCTTCTTGTATCGATTTGAGGCCGCACACTGATAAATTTCGGGATGACATGATGATCACGGCACCTTTTAAGGAACGCCAAATCATTCAGCAGTTTCACATTCGTTATCTGGCCTCACGGTGAAGCGGAATTGGGAAACTTCCTCCAGAACTTAAATAGCCAGCACAAAAATATAAAGTTCACATATGAGACTGAAAACAATGGTACCTTGCCATTTCTGGATGTGGAAGTATATAGAGCTGCGGAAGGTAAACTGGGACACAAAGTGTACCGGAAACCAACTCACACTAATCGGTACCTGCACGCTGAGAGCCACCACCACCCAGCTCAAAAGTATTCTGTTCTGCATACGTTAACTGCCCGAGCCTACCGGATAAACGATGAAAATAATATCAAAGAAGAATTAAAGGAGCTACAAAACACGTTTCGTGCCAACGGCTATGATGACAACATCATAAGAAAGGTAGCTAAAACTAAAGGGAGCAGAACACGAGAAGAAGGCAAAAAAGAGAAGCTTCCACTGGTACACTTACCATATGTAAAAGGCGTCAGTGAACGGCTAGGCAACATCTTCCGCCGACGAGGTTTCAGACCGATTTTTCGAAGCAGTCACAGGATCCACAAAATGATAGGTTCCACCAAGGATGCAGTCAACCATCTTAACACTGCAGGTGTTTACGAACTACTGTGTGAATGCGGAGCTGCCTACATAGGAGAAACAGGAAGACCTATCAACTTACGAGTAGCAGAACACGAACGCTACGTACGACTACAACAACACAATAAATCGGCGATAGCGGAACACCACCGTGACTGTGGACAACCTATCAGGTTCCAGGAAGCACGAGTACTGGCGAAAGAATCGTGGATGCGAGAACGCAAAATTCGGGAGGCGATCGAAATTATTAAGCAGCCTGACAACATCAACAGAGAAGATGGCTACAAACTCCCAGCGTCCTGGCTGCCGGCCATCCCAGTCCAACGGGCCGCGAGCGGCCACGGGGCAGAAGCTACACGGGACACGGACGTATCTACACAAACAGCTGTAGAGCAACTGTCAGTCCACTTCCGCGCACAACAGGAGGAAAACTTGCCGACCAGAAGCGGAACGCTGATTGGCGGCCAGCTACCAATCGTTGACGACATGGATATCCACGAATAGCCCCTTTCCTTCCATCTTCCCTTACGTCATGACTAGCCAATCATTTTAGAGGGCCAATTAAAATTCTACAACTGTGACGTCAGACATCGATAGTCTGTAATAAAGAGTAGCACCTACCCCATGCAAAACCAGTCGTGCCCTGAGGAAGGCCGTTGCAATTCGGCCGAAACGTCGGTTTTAATTTATTATTGTTGTTAGTTTTTTAGAAATGACGCGGCATATTACCCAGAAGAATGTTAATCACTACAGTAATACCTTCTTCCTCACAACACCCCATGGTTCACAAACATACAGCTTTCCACTCCATGGTACACCGTCTCATATCAATCCCTATGTCCAGAGATGATTTAAAAGCGGAGTTAGATGCAATGAAATTTATTGCCACAGCCAATGGCTACAGTCCAGTTCTTATTGACCACATCTTTCAAAATAAACAAACATGGAAAATTATACCCCTCCTCTATAACCCACCTCCTCCCCTATCCTCTATCTGCAAGAAATGGTGTACACTACCATTTATAGGCGAGTTATCACAGATTGTTGCCAAAGCACTGAATGTCTGCAAGTATAGCCTTTCCTACTATGTTAAGAACACAACAGCCCATTGTGTTTTTAATAGCAGATTTTTTTTTTTTTTTTGGCCATCAGTCTACTGACTGGTTTGATGCGGCCCGCCACGAATTCCTTTCCTGTGCTAACCTCTTCATCTCAGAGTAGTACTTGCAACCTACGTCCTCAATTATTTGCTTGACGTATTCCAATCTCTGTCTTCCTCTACAGTTTTTGCCCTCTACAGCTCCCTCTAGTACCATGGAAGTCATTCCCTCATGTCTTAGCAGATGTTCTATCACCCTGTCCCTTCTCCTTATCAGTGTTTTCCACATTTTCCTTTCCACTCCGATTCTACGTAGAACCTCCTCATTTCTTACCTTATCCGTCCACCTAATTTTCAACATTCGTCTATAGCACCACATCTCAAATGCTTCGATTCTCTTCTGTTCCGGTTTTCCCACAGTCCATGTTTCACTACCATACAATGCTGTACTCCAGACGTACATCCTCAGAAATTTCTTCCTCAAATTAAGGCCGGTATTTGATATTAGTAGACTTCTCTTGGCCAGAAATGCCTTTTTTGCCATAGCGAGTCTGCTTATGATGTCCTCCTTGCTCCGTCCGTCATTGGTTATTTTACTGCCTAGGTAGCAGAATTCCTTAATTTCATTGACTTCGTGACCATCAATCCTGATGTTAAGTTTCTCGCTGTTCTCATTTCTACTACTTCTCATTACCTTCGTCTTTCTCCGATTTACTCTCAAACCATACTGTGTACTCACTAGACTGTTCATTCCGTTCAGCAGATTATTTAATTCTTCTTCACTTTCACTCAGGGTAGCAATGTCATCAGCGAATCGTATCATTGATATCCTTTCACCTTGTATTTTAATTCCACTCCTGAACCTTTCTTTTATTTCCATCATTGCTTCCTCGATGTACAGACTGAAGAGTAGGGGCGAAAGGCTACAGCCTTGTCTTACTCCCTTCTTAATACGAGCACTTCGTTCTTGATCGTCCACTCGTATTATTCCCTCTTGGTTCTTGTACATATTGTATATGACCCGTCTCTCCCTATAGCTTACCCCTACTTTTTTCAGAATCTTGAACAGCTTGCACCATTTTATATTGTCGAACGCTTTTTCCAGGTCGACAAATCCTATGAACGTGTCTTGATTTTTCTTTAGCCTTGCTTCCATTATTAGCCGTAACGTCAGAATTGCCTCTCTCGTGCCTTTACTTTTCCTAAAGACAAACTGGTCGTCACCTAGCGCATTCTCAATTTTCTTTTCCATTCTTCTGTATATTATTCTTGTAAGCAGCTTCGATGCATGAGCTGTTAAGCTGATTGTGCGATAATTCTCGCACTTGTCAGCTCTTCCCGTCTTCGGAATTGTGTGGATGATGCTTTTCCAAAGTCAGATGGTATGTAGCCAGACTCATATATTCTAAACACCAACGTGAACAGTCGTTTTGTTGCCACTTCCTCCAATGATTTTAGAAATTCTGATGGAATGTTATCTATCCCTTCTGCCTTATTTGACCGTAAGTCCTCCAAAGCTCTTTTAAATTCCGATTCTAATACTGGATCCCCTATCTCTTCTAAATCGACTCCTGTTTCTTCTTCTATCACATCAGACAAATCTTCACCCTCATACAGGCTTTCAGTGTATTCTTTCCACCTATCTGCACTCTCCTCTGCATTTAACAGTGGAATTCCCGTTGCACTCTTAATGTTACCACCGTTGCTTTTAATATCACCAAAGGTTGTTTTGACATTCCTGTATGCTGATCTGTCCTTCCGACAATCATATCTTTTTCGATGTCTTCACATTTTTCCTGCAGCCATTTCGTCTTAGCTTCCCTGCACTTCCTATTTATTTCATTCCTCAGCTACTTGTATTTCTGTATTCCTGATTTTCCCGGAACATGTTTGTACTTCCTCCTTTCATCAATCAACTGAAGTATTTCTTCTGTTACCCATGGTTTCTTCGCAGCTACCTTCTTTGTACCTATATTTTCCTTCCCAACTTCTGTGACGTTCCTTTTTAGAGACGTCCATTCCTCTTCATATGTGTTGCCTACTGCGCTATTACTTATTGCTGTATCTACAGCCTTAGAGAACTTCAAACGTATCTCGTCATTCCTTAGAACTTCCGTATCCCACTTCTTAGCGTATTGATTCTTCCTGACTGTCTTGAACTTCAGCCTACTCTTCATCACTACTATATTGTGATCTGAGTCTATATCTGCTCCTGGGTACGCCTTACAATCCAGTATCTGATTTCGGAATCTCTGTCTGACCATGATGTAATCTAATTGAAATCTTCCCGTATCTGCCGGCCTTTTCCAAGTATACCTCCTCCTCTTGTGATTCTTGAACAGGGTATTCGCTATTACTAGCTGAAACTTGTTACAGAACTCAATTACTCTTTCTCCTCTTTCATTCTCTGTCCCAAGCCCATATTCTCCTGTAAACCTTTCTTCTACTCCTTCCCCTACAACTGCATTCCAGTCGCCCATGACCATTATATTTTCGTTCCCCTTTACATACTGCATTACCCTTTCAATATCCTCATACACTTTCTCTATCTGTTCATCTTCAGCTTGCGACGTCGGCATGTATCCCTGAACTATCGTTGTCGGTGATCGTCTGCTGTCGATTCTGATTAGAACAACCCTGTCACTGAACTGTTTACAGTAACAGACCCTCTGCCCTACCTTCCTATTCATAACGAATCCTACACCTGTTATGCCATTTTCTGCTGCTCTTGATATTACCCGACACTCATCTGACCAGAAATCCTTGTCTTCCTTCCACTTCACTTCACTGACCCCTACTATATCTAGATTGAGCCTTTGCATTTTCCTTTTCAGATTTTGTAGTTTCCGTACCACGTAGAAACTTCTGACATTCCACTCCCCGACTCGTAGAACGTTATCCTTTCGTTGATTATTCAATCTTTTTCTCATGGTAACCTCCCCCTTGGCAGTCGCCCCCCCCCCCCCCCCCGGAGATCCGAATGGGGGACTATTCCGGAATCTTTTGCCAATGGAGAGATCATCATGACACTTCTTCAACTACAGGCCACATGTCCTGTGGATGCCTTCTGCATCCTCATGTTGTTGATCACTGCTGATTCTTCCGACTTTAGGGGCAATTTCCCACCCCTAGGACAAGTGAATGCTCTGAACCTCTATCCGCTCCTCCGCCCTCTTTGACAAGGCCGTTGGCAGAATGAGGCTGACTTCTTATGCCGGAAGTCTTCGGCCACCAATGCTGATTATTTATCAAAATATAGGCAGTGACGGGGATCGAACCCGGGACCGAAGACATTTTGATTACGAATCAAAGATGCTAACCCTAGACCACTGGCAGCAGAGATAAGATCCAGTCATTAGACAACAATGGGGTATACAAAATCACCTGTTCTGAGTGTGACAAATCTTACATTGGTCAGTTAGGCAGAGACATAGCAACTAGGCTGGCTGAACATGAATGCAGCTGGAGGTTGCAGAATTCTGACTCAACATTTGCTGAGCATGTACTGAGTGAGAGTCACAGCTACCAGCCAGTGCCCCATATACTTCACTTAGCAAACAGAGGCCATAAACTCAACCTCAACAATTACCATCTCCTAAACTTTATATAATCATCTGTGTTGTTCATAACTCAACTCTGTTCTTGCATATTTCCATTTTCCTGTATTCATTGAGTTCTTTTGTTTTATCGAAATTGTCTATGTATTCTATATAAACTGTAGTTTCAATAGTTAAGGCTTCCTTTTAACTGATACTTGTATTACTGTCTATGTTTAACACCTCTTGTAGTTGTCTCATCAAATATTGTTCATATTTTACCTTCTTCATTTATTTAATGCAGACTGTTACATAGCAACTGTTTTGAATATAATGTTAATGTTTAAATACATTAACACCACACTCCCAAAGACTGCATTTACTGTAAATTCCCTCAAACACCTCCATTTTCCTGAATTTATTTATTTTTGTTTATCTTATTGATATTGCTTAAGTTTCTTATGCATTCTGTACTTACACTAATACTTGTTTCTTCTTTTAATTGGTTTGTGTATCACTCTCCAGAGTTAGGTGCTATAAAATTTATTGCGACAGGCAATGGCTGTATGTTTCTGCTTCAACCTACACATGTTACTTGTCTTCAAATGTTGTTTGCAAACATTGTAACTTCTTTGGTAACCTCCTGATGCAGCCTTGTCAATTACTAATTTTATTTTATTTAGTTAGTTTTGTTTACTAATAGAACCTGTTATGAGGGCACACTGAGTTAAAGTTTTTCCTGCCTACTCCTTTTTATTTATTTACTGTTCAATTTTTTACTTTTCCATTGCATTACCACCACACTGTTAAAGGTGTTACTTACTGTATGTTTCTGCTTCAGCTTACTTATGTCACTTCCCTTCAAATGTTGTTTGCAAACATTGTAACTTCTTTGGTAACACTACAGCTTTTCGGCTGCTCTGCTCGCAGGTGTGTACGCACTTTTAACCGCTTCAACCAGTTCCCTCAAATTTGTCCTCTTCAGTGGGATTCTTCAAGGTCCTCTAAGAGTTTTTACATCGTTTTGAATTGTCTGTATACGGTTTTCTTGGTATTCCTTTCTTTCGTCTTCCACTTGGCCTCCATTCATGAAACTTTTTTTGTCTTTCTTACGGCATTCAACTTAAAAACATGTCGAAGCCAGCCCAATTTTGTGCTTTTTATTAGTCTTTCAACGTGGCCCTTTGCATAAGGTAATCTAAGTCAGCATTTGTTATAGACTGTTGTCCTGAACTGCCCCTAAATCTTGCGCAGCTACCTGTATTCAAATATTATGTGCTGCAGCTCATCATCATTCGTTAATCTCCTTCATTCACATCCTTACAAATAACTATCTTATAATAAATATAACGGAAACTCTGTTCTACTATACACCAGTCAACATTTGAATTCTTATCGTTGTGGTCACGTATCTTAGTCATCCTTTGGTATCATCAAACTATATGAAGAGCAGCAATGAGGATAGTAGTAATTTCTCCTACATTGTCGGCGATATTATCATACGTGCCACCATACTCTATACCTCGAGATATAGCTTGCAACGACATGTAGTGGAGAGTACATATGGTAGTATTACACTTTCCTTTTACCTGTATCGTGGGTGAGTAACGAATGGGAAAAGCAACTGTTGGTAAGCCTGCATCTCAAGTCGAACATCTCTGATTTTCACGTCATGATTATTTCATGTGAAGTTTACAGGAGGAAGTGATATGTTGCCAGGCTCTTGGTACCTATGCTCTCTCAGTACCCAACACTGTCATAAAAAGCTCTTCTTGTAGTATCTGACACTGGAGCATAATTATGTGTGACACTTCTGTCAGTACTAAATAAAGCCATGACAGTATAGTTGCTTTGCTCTGGATCTTCTTGGAAGAGCAGTTCCGTTTATGTTAAACTTGGAAATTAAAGAGTCACAAAAAGTAAAAGAATATCTGAATAATAAATGTGAGCATTACATTTACAATGCGGATACATAAACTGAAAGAACATCTGAATAAAAACTGTATAGACCATATTTGCTTCTGTGTAATCAAGTAACACTTGTGATGTTGGTGCTGAACTTCATAGATTAAAAAAAATAACATAAGGGATACCACAAAAGACAGGCACGTCAAAAACATCACTTCTTTGAATAAGAGTGATAAAGAAGCACACGATGAAGTAAAAACTACACCTAAAACCTACCAAAGAATGATGAACCCCACTAAACCCATTTCAAGAATTTAAAAACTCAATTTATCTATAAAGGATTTAAAGACAATATTAGTGTTTAATTCATTTCAAGAATTTAGAAACTCAATTTATCTATAAACAATTTAAAGATAATATTAGTGCTTAATTCATAAGAATGGAAAATGCACCATAGGAAATAACAAGGTAGCCAATACATTAGTGAATCTGTGAAAATCTAGTGAGCACAAATAGTCTTACAAACTGAAATGTTATTGAAATAGAGATAAAGGATGTAGACCAATGAAAGTATCAGTACTTAACAGACAATCAGAAAGGCTATGGACATCAAAACAGATAAAGACAACACACTTCTTATTATCAGAGAAGATGATTAGACTGGTATGTCAAAACCACAATAAAGTCACAATCTGAAGGCAGGGGTGTCAATGAAATAAAACACTTAGAACTGAAAGCACATTTATTACTGAAACCAATATACAGCAAGAACAGAACTGACCTCCTAAATTGAGTGTGCAGCTATTTATACAAACATCGAGACTGCATGTATTTATACAGACATTTAATATTCCAGAATACACGAACATTAAACCATAAGATGTTTCAAGAAACTTCTAGAAAATGTAAATATTAAAAAACAAATAATTACTGGTGGTTGGGTTCAACTGGCAACCAGCAGCATGCCAGGTCATGACGCTAACTAGCACGCCAAAAACACCATAGCTCGTGGCTATATTAATAAAACGATTCACTTTTTCAATGAGAAAGTGATCTACAAATTAGCAACATAACTAATACACGACAGTAACTTTCTGTTTTTACCACAGGAACAATAGAAATCAAAATACTGTATCCATAGTTCCCAACGCTGTGAGCACAACTGAAATTGCATAACCAGATGTCCCAATTAGACCCATAATTAACATTAGATGGGTGATTAAGTTCATAGTCTTTGTTGTTTTGGATGATGGCATTTCAGTTGCTTTGGAGTTTCTTTACCGATTGCCATCTTTTATTTATAATTAACTGCTGCTATTTTGGTTTACAAATTCTCATTTTGTCATTTGGAGATAGTGAGTGAAGGTGTGGATGCTAGAAAATGGAGAACCAAGTGGAGAAATCGCAACATTTTGGGCCTACTCTTTTGTTTCAGTTCAATAGATAGGTGACAGAAGTGGAGACAGGCAGAAAAACTTGCGATGTGTATGGGGATAGGATTGCTGGACAGAGCACAGCAAGAAAACGGTTTTCTCGTTTTAAGGAGGATGGTTTTAACATTAGTTACTTACCACATTCAGGACGACCTTTGGGCATAATTTGTCTTTAGCTGTTCTTTGCTACAGTGTGTTGCTATGTTCTCAGAAGTACTTGAGAATCGGAAATGTCTGAAACTGATAGTGTAAAAACTAGAAGTTGTGTATACAGTCTGGTGAGAAAAAAGTCGTTCTTCAGACCTTCTGGCCTTCAAGGAGATAGCCCAAAGGCATTAATCAACAAGGGTCGACGCCATTGTGCACGAGAACTGGGAAATCCGATGAAATATGGCCATTCCACTTTCGTGCGACATTTGTACACAATGGGCAGGTTTGAAAATTGGGCGTAGGGGTACCACATGCTGTAAGCCAAAATCACAAAATTCGGCAGGTGACCATATGTGCATCTGTGCTTTTTCGTCATTAGTTGATTTATAAATAACACTGACTATTCACATCCAGTATTGTATCTGGTGACGAGAAATAGTGTCTTTCTGCTAACATAAGGGAAATGAAGGATTGGTTGAGTCCTAACCAAGCAGAAACTTCCCATACAAATACCTGTGCGCATTTACAAAAGATTATGTTATGCATATGGTGGAACAGTGATAGTATGTTGTACTACAAATTGCTTTTCCTAGATGTAACCATCACTGCTGACATTTATTGTCAATAACTGAGACGAGCGGGAGGACTGCGTGAAGTGATGCTACTTCACAACAATGTCCACCCTCATTCTGCTAGACCGAAAAACACTTGGGAAGATATTCCGCACCCACCTTATGCACCGGATATTGCGCCCTCAGATTTTCATACTTTCCACTCCATCCCTTTCCGGAAAATATGCGTTCCAGACGTAGCCTGATGAGTTCTCCGTCTCAAAAGCACGTGATTTGTATAGTTGTGGAGTTTAAAAGTTACCCTAGTGTTGGCAGACTTCTAAATAGTGAAGGAGAATATTTTACCGATTACTAAAATCTCTGCTATGTGTATCTGTCATGTTTACTAATTGATTGACAATCTTACAACTTTATTAAATGTTAAACAATGAACTGAGGAATATATGCATATATGAACAAAGTTTAAGTATCAAAAACAGCTGGGTTTTAGCTTTGTACTCTATAACACATTCTGAATTATGGAAACTTTACATCCTGGTTGTTAATAACCTTCATACAAAACGTTTCCATCAAAGAAACCAATCAGATCATAAAGGCTAATTTACTGAAAGAACGAAAGATGAATACTGGTGAATGAGTAGAATATATAATTTTACATTTGATCTTCTTTTCTGTTAATAACAGGGTATACTGTCGAAAAGGTGGACTGGAACAATAGCAAATGACATGTGGAATAATTGGGTCTACTGCCAGATGTTTGTGTCGCTCTGGCAAAATATTGCGGCCAAGTAACTCGTTGCCTTCTTCAGGTGCTACCTGAGACTGCCATATTGGTGGATCTTGTCCAGTATTTATGCCCAGAGGGGGCTGGGCGCTCTGTTTACTGTCCGCACCCGCCTTCCGCTTCTTGTTAGGTATTGTCTCTTCCCCGGTGCTCCCTCGGACGCCCGCGCCCGACTTCGTCGCCATCTGTGGCTGCCCTCTGCGGCCCATCCCACGTTTGGCTCTCCGTTCGCTGTCCGCGCCCGCCTGGCGCTGCTCCTGAGGTGTTGGCACTTCCCTGGTGCTCCGACTGTCGTCCGAGTCCGGCTCGTCCATCATCTGCAGTCGTGGCGGCTGTCAGAGGCCCGTCCCGCGTCGGAAGTTGCGTTCGTCGTCTGCGTCCGCCTGGTGCTGCTCCTGCAGTGTTACTACTTCTTGAGGAGTTTCTTGGTGCCTTTCGTTGGGCCCTGATGAGCTCAAGAGGAGGGCTCCACGCCGAGCTTATCTGGTAACCTCTGTCTCGGTTTATTAGGTTGTCTGTGACCTTGATCTCGATGGCCTCCTTTATGACACTGTCCCAAAATCTTGGCGTCTGTGTCACAATTTTGGTGATGTTGTAGTCCATTGAGTGACTGACCTCCAGACAGTGCTCCGCTATGGCAGATTTGGTTGCCTGTCCGAGTCTGGTGTGCCTCTGGTGTTCTTTGTACCTGATGACGTCCACTGCCCTGGTTGTCTGGCCAATGTATGACTTTCCACACTGGGACGTGGCCGAAATATTGTGCCAGAGCCACACAAACATCCAGCAGCAGACCCCATTATTCCACATGTCAAGATCTCGCCGGGAAAGCCTGAAGAGTTACAATAGCAAACATGTTTGTTAATATATCGAGAGTGAATTGTTTGAAGAGAACTAATTATTTTAAAAGTAGTGTGGAGCAGATTATCATATTGTATAAGGACACAAAGGACCAGTCAGCTGAATACATCGCATAATCCCAAGATGCAGTTCACAGTCAAAGAGGACTAAACGATTAACTTCCTAGATTTGACAAGTGTTAACCGCAATGGAAGACATCAGATTGGCATATTTATAAAAGTACGATTGCAGTTATGGTTTTAACGCAAAATCGTGTAATCCCTATAAATATATAAAAGCCTTTCTCTACATCAATAGCATACAGGATTTTAAAGCTACTTGTGGAGCCTTTAGAATTGCATAAGGAAATTAAAATTTTGAAACTGCGAGAGTCAATGGCAGAAATACCAGAGATGTAGATGCCCTTCATAAGGAGATAAAATGAAGCTTTGATATGTGTTTACCATGATATATATCCAGACATCTGTCATTTTAACACTAAAATATAAATATAAATTTTGTCATCAAGAACTCTTTATAGGAAAAAACACACTAAATTCAATGGTCAGGTAAAATGTAACCACTGAGTAAAACAATACATTAGGCTGACTGATCACAATTTTTGCCCTCATTCAAAGAACATACCACTGCATTGACAAATAAATAATAAATTTTCAGACATCTTATAAAAATTATACTCTTATTTGAGACTATAAATGATTGTTTCAAAATTCCCAGGCTGCACCAAAAAGTTTAGTATTAGTCACATTAGAAGAGATATTCACTGTCAGAAAAATGTCTGAATTTGCTCCACGAGCTAATTGACTTAAAGGAAAAATATTATTATTCCTTTTTTTATGGTTTATTATCCATTTTAATGACTTGCTCTTCATTAAAGAAAGCATTCCTTCTACAGATAAGAGAATTACATACACTTTCATGACTTATCTGTGCATACAATAGCGTGTTTTATAATAAGAAAAGCTATGGCAGAGTGTTTTAACAAAAGAATATAGCATAATACATGGACTGATACATTTACCACAACACTGGTTGTGAGCGACATCGCGTTTACTACCTCTGTTTTACGTTAGTGTCGCAGAAACCGTGGTCTACTTGAACAAGCGTCATGAACGTCAACCTCCAGCAAATACAACGACCAATAACGAACAAAAAAGGGGGTAGCGTCTGTTATTAGTAATTAAAATGTTATCAGTCCAGGTTCGAATCCCGCCACGGATTAAATTTCGATTAATAATTACCGGCATAAGAAGTCACCCTCATTATGCCGATGGCCTTGTCAAGAGGGCAGAGGACCGGACACTATTAGTTCAATTCTTTTATCTTGGCGGTTCGCGCATGCCCGCCCAGACGCGGAAGATGCTGCGTTGCCAGTTGCACGCACCAAGAGAAGCAGCGCCATAGTATTGTTGGCAAACTTACGTTTAGGGGGGAGCGCGCAGTTTATGAAGTAAAGCCACCACGGCCGCATTAACCCTTTCGGTGCTACAGAGACGTGCTCCCCGCATTTCGCACTGCTCGCCTGTGCAGACACATGGTGTTTCGACTGCTTTGACACACTTTATCATTTGATTGCACAAAAACTATTTGGCCCAATAATTTGATTTTTATGCATCTTCTTGACTGATACCTTCCGCCCATAAATGACTTAATTTTGTTTCGATGTTCAACGGCCGGTACTTGTGGCCGAGCGGTTCTAGGCGCTTCAGTCTGGTACCGCGTTGCTGCCACGGTCGCAGGTTCGAATCATGCCTCGGGCATGGATGTGTGTGATGTCCTTAGGTTAGTTAGGTTTAAGTAGTTCTAAGTTCTAGGGGACTGATGACCACAGATGTTAAGACCCATAGTGCTCAGAGCCATTTGGACAATTTTTTTAAATATTCAACGTAGTTATTGTGCAGCATTAGAAGTAGAAAACCACTGCACGAAATATTGAGGAGGTTGCAGAGGTAAAAGTCCATAGCATATACTTTCCGTATGGTCGACTTTAGTTGCCACTTGAAATTTCAAAAAATTACATTCAAACGAATAAAATTCATGAAGTAAGACACTTCGATATTGTTTTTAAATAAAGAAAATATTATGCACCAAACAACGTTTAAACTCAGAACCTTTCCCCTAGCAGCCAAACAAATTGACCATTACGCTAACGCAGCTCATCGTTCAAAAGATGTTCCGAAGGACTTTAAAGTGGCACCCAAAATACCGACAAACACTGTTGGTATGACTATGAATTACTCACGTTTCGTCGAAGTACAATAGGAAAGAAATAATTACCGCTGTTCTTTATTGCGAAAAAGTGGTTAGGGAGAATTATACAAACACCTTACCTTGCTATCGCCTGAATTAGGAGGCTTATTGCTTGTTTGGTTTAATTAATTAATAGCATATGAAGCAATTGGTATAAAGAATGCTTTTCCCAAACTTTCTATAAAAGAAAATCTGCTATCAAGACATTGCTTTTGTTCAGTTACTTTATTTATGACTGAACGTTTCTAAAACTGAAGACGCCCGTCCATGCTCTGCACTGCAGTCGAACTCTGGCAACGTCCTTCTCTGTTCATGGGCTGACTGTGTTTTGTGATGTCAGCTGCGCAGAACAAACCTAAACTCGGCCGCCGCCGTAAATGGCGCGCACTTTATTTCAGGGCACTCTCTTGTCCTAGGGGTGGGAAAATGCCACTAAAGGTGGAATAATTAAAATGACCAACGTCATGAGGATGAAGAAGACAATGGAAACAACTGCATTAAAGACAGGTAACGTGTATGCACAGGACATATGGCCTGTAATTGAAAAAGTGTTATGATGATCTCTCAAGTGGTAAAAGGTTCCGGAATGGTCCTCCATTCGGACCTCTGGGAGGGAACTGCCAAGAGGAGGTGACCGTGAGGAAGAGACTGTATAATCAACGAAGGGATAATGTAACATGAGTCAAGGTGTGGAATGTCAGAAGCCTGAACATGGTATTGAAACTAGAAAATCTAAAAAGGCTCAATCTAGATATAGGGACCAGTGAAGTGAAACAGAAAGAAGACAGAGATTTCTGGTCACAAACCAACGCTGATAACAATAGTTCAGGTATACACACCAACGTCACAAGCTGAAGTTGAAAAGATACAGGACGTTTTTATTTTTGACATGAGTCATCTGACTGGTTTGATGCGGCCCACCACGAATTCCTCACCTGTGATAACATCTTCATCTCGGAGTAGTGCTTGCAACCTATGTCCTCAGTTATTTACTGGATGTATTCCAATCTTTGTCTTCCTCTACCGTTTTTGCCCTCTACAGCTCCCTCTAGCACCTTGAAAGTCATTCCCTCATGTCTTAACAGATGTCTTATCATCCTCTCCTCCATTCTTCATATCAGTGTTTTTCACATATTCCTTTCCTTTCCGATTCTGTGAAGAACCTACTCATTCCTTATCTTATCAGTATACCTACGTTTCAACGTCCGTCTGTAGCACCACCTTCAAATGTTTCGATTCTCTTCAGTTACGGTTTTCTCAAAGTCCATGTTTCATTACCATACAATGCTGTACTCTAGACGTACATTCTCAGAAATTTCTTCCTCAAATTAAGACTGAAGTTTGATATTAGTAGACTTTCCTTGTCCAGGATTGCCTTTTTTGCCGTAGCTAGTCTGCTTCTCCTCCCCCCAAGAACCATGGAACTTGCCATTGGTGGAGAGGCTTGCGTGCCTCAACGATTAGCCGTACCATAGATGCAACCAGAAAAGAGGGGTATCAGTTGAGAGGCCAGACAAACGTGTGGTTCCTGAAGAGGGGCAGCACCCTTTTCAGTAGTTGCAGGGGCAACAGTCTGGATGATTGACTGATCTGGCCTTGTAACACTAACCAAAATGACCTTGCTGTTGTTGTACTGCGAACAGCTGAAAGCAAGGGGAAACTACAGCCGTAATTTTTCCCCAGGGCATGCAGATTTACTGTATGGTTAAATGATGATGACGTCCTCTTGGGTAAAATATTCTGGAGGTAAAATAGTCCCCCATTCAGATTTCTGGGCGGGGACTACTCAGGAGGACGTTGTTATCAGGAGAAAGAAAACTGGCGTTCTACAGATCGGAGCGTGGAATGTCAGATCCCTTAATCGGGCAGGTAGGTTAGAAAATTAAAAAAGGGAAATGGATAGGTTAAAGTTAGATATAGTGTGAATTAGTGAAGTTCGGTGGTAGGAGGAACAAGACTTCTGGTCAGGTGAATACAGGGTTATAAATACAAAATCAAATAGGGATAAAGCAGGAGTAGGTTTATTTATGAATAAAAAAAAGTAGGAGTGTGGGTAAGCTACTACAAAAAACATAGTGAACGTATTATAGTGACCAAGATAGACACGAAGCCCATGTCTACTACAGTAGTACAAGTTTATATGCCAACTAGCTCTGCAGCTGACGAAGAAATTGAAGAAATGTATGATGAGATAAAAGAAATTATTCAGATAGTGATGGGAGACGAACCTTTCTTTTATTTCCATCATTGCTTCACCGATGTACAGACTGAACAGTAGGGGAAAAAGGCTACATCCTTGTCTTATACCCTTTTTAATACGAGCACTTCGTTCTTGGTCGTGCACTCTTATTATTCCCTCTTGGCTGTTGTACATTTTGTACATGACCCATCTCTCCCTCTAGTTTACTCCTACTTTTTTCAGAATTTCTTGAAGCATTTTACATTGTCGAAGGCTTCTTCCATCTCGACAAATACTGTGAACGTGTCTTGATTTTTCTTTGGTCTTGCTTCCATTATTAATCGCAATATCAGAATTGCCTCTCTCGTGTCTTTACGTTTCTAAAGCCAAACTAATGGTCATCTAGTGCGTCCTCTATTTTCCTTTCCATTCTTCTATATATTATTCTTGTAAGCAACTTGGGTGAATGAGCTGTTCATCTGATTGTGCGATAATTCTCGCACTTGTCAGGTCTTACCATATTTGAAAGTCAAGTGGTATATCACCAGACTCATACATTCTACACACCAACGTGAATAGTCATTTTGTTGCCACTTCCTCCGAATGATTTTACAGAAAGTATAAGAGGATATTGAAACAGTAACACAGTACGTAAAGGGAGATGAAAATCTAATAGTCATAGGGGACTGGGATACAGTTGTATGGGAAGGAGTAGACGAAAAGGCTGAAAGTTATCTCTATAAATAAAAATAATATGAAAGTTACCTGAATAAATAAAAATAACAACTAAAGTGTTCTGTTTCTGATTGTAAGCCTGAGCTGTGATAATAAATGAACTTGTACTGTCGTAACGTGATATCAAGTTGCACTGTAAATGTAATTAATTGTCGGAATGAAAAGGGAAGTCTTTCATACTGTAAAAGTTAGCAATCTCACTGCATGAATTTTGAACAGTATAAACTGCCTGAATAATTAACTTAGACATGAAGCATAGAGTAATTGCTTTGCAAAATTTATTCACAAAAACTGTCTTTGAATAACATAAGTCGGCCCTGACTGAATAAATAAAAAAAAATCATAATATTTTCTCCTTGCCTCTGTTCTGCGCAAATCTGTATAGCACTTTGCAGTACTGCTCTGTCTTGCACGCCGCTAAGCTTGAATTGCAAATTACTGTATCCACACAGAGACACTTGAGAGCTGCAACGAGTTCTCTGTTAATTGCAAATCGAACTGTTTATCTAACATTCTTGGTCGGATGATCCATTAAAAAGAATTGTAAGAGAAAGATTGGTAAGAAAATGAAGTATGCGCAGGAATGAGAACATTATGTCCCTTTGTATATTGAGAAAAAGTGCTCAATGCAGATTTTAAATTTTATGAACATCTCGACATCCAAACAATACACTTTCCTATCTTTCAAATCTAACAACTTTCAGTACAACGACCAAGTTACTTCTATCGCCAGCAATAGTGATAAAAATAGTAACATCATTATTGTATTTACCTGGCATTCCTTTAGATTCCTTCCTTCACAAATCAGTTTCATAAACATGTTGATTGAACAAATTGATAAACAGAGACACTAAATTAGAATATTTGCCATAGCTTCCTCACTCTTAACACCGTTTTACATTATCAGCCTAACTTTAACACAATTAAACATCTACAGCTCTCTCTACCAAAGCTAATCATGGTCTGCTCCCCAATGCGCCTTCGCGCAGCTCAAAGATTGTAGCTTAACTTCTGCAATACAGCATACAACATCGCTGGTCGCTCATAGTCGATTCAGATACCAAAATTTTCAGATACCATAACTGTACATGACACCCACCAAGGTTACAGGAAAATACGGACTTGGGACGAGGAATGAGGAAGGAGAAAAACTAATTGGTTCTGTAACGAATTTTGGCTACTAATAGCGAATAACCTGTTCAAGAATCTCAAGAGGAAGAGGTATACTTGCAGATGGCTGGATGATACGGGAAGATTTCAGTTACATTACATCATTGTCAGAAAGAGATTCCGAAATCAGATACTGGATTGTAAAGCATATCCATGAGCAGATATAGACTCAGATCACAATATAGTAGTGACGAGGAGTAGCCTAAAATTTAAGACATTAGTCAGGAAGAATCAATACGCAAAGATGTGGGATACAGCAGTAGTAAGGAAAGACAAAATACGCTTGAAGTTCTCTATGGCTATAGATACAGCAACAAGGAATCGGTCAGTACAGTTGAAGAGAAATTGACATCTCTAAAAACGACCATCACGGAAGTTGGAAAGATAAACATAGATTCAAAGAAGGTAACTGCAAAGAAAAAAAGTTCAAATGGATCTCAGCACTATGTGACTTAACATCTGAGGTCATCAGTCCCCTAGAACGTAGGACTACTTAAACCTAACTAACCTAAATACATCACACACATCCATGCCCGAGGCAAGATTCGAACCTACGACTGTAACATCTCGCGGTTCCGGACTGAAGCGCCTGGCCGCCGGCAACTGCGAAGAGACCATGGTAACATGACATATACGTCAGTTGATCGATGAAACTAGGAAGTACAAAAATTTTCTGGGAAACTGAGGAATACAGAAATACAAGTCGCTGCAGAGTGAAATAAGTAAGAAGTGCAGGGAAGTTCAGACGAAATGACTGCATGAAAAATGTGAAGAAATCGAAAAAGAAATGATTGTCGTAAAGACAGACTCAGTATACAGGAAAGTCAAAACAACCTTTGGTGACATTAAAAGCAAGGGTGGTAACATTAAGAGTGCAATAACAGTTCCACTTCTAAATGCAGAGAAGAGAGCAGATAGGTGTAAAGAATACTTTGAAATCCTCTGTGGAGACAAGATTTGTGTGATGTGATAGAAGAGGAAACAGGAGTCAATGTAGGGGATCCAGTATTAGAATCATTAGATAAATAATTGCAGGCAACTGGTATATTTTGTGATCTGTCAAAGGCATTTGACTGTATAAATCACAATATCCTTTTAAGCAAATTAGTGTAACAGGAAATGCTGCAAAACGGTTCAAACCTTATATCTCTGGCAGGAAACAAAGACATCCAACTGGGAAATAACTACATGTGGGGTCCCACAAGGTTCTATTTTAGGACCCTTACTTTTTCTTCTGTATATCAATGACCTTTCATCAGTAACATTATCAGATTCCAAGCTCATTTTGTTTGACGATGATACTAACATTGAAATAAATAGCAAATCAAGTGTATTCTTAGAAAGATCAGCTAATAAAATATTTGTGGACATTAATCACTGGTTCCTAGCCAATTCCTTGTCACTAAACTTTGAAAAAACGCACTACATGTAGCTCAGAACTTGTAAGCGGTGCGCCACAAGTATATGCCTAACAAATGACGACAAACAGATTGAAGAAATGGACAGTGTTAAATTCTTGGGATTATAGCTTGATAATAAATTCAACTGGGAAAAGCACACCATAGAACTGCTGAAGCATATTAACGAATCTCTATTTGCAATGCGAATTGTGTCAGACATAGGGGATATAAAAATGAAAAAGCTGGCATACTATGGTTACTTTCATTCCATAATGTCATATGGGATTATTTTTTGGGGTAATTCATCAAGCCAAGCTAAAGTTTTCCGGGCACAAAAACGTGCAGTAAGATTTATATGTGTTGTGAACTGAAGAACAGCCTGCAGAAGCCTGTTTAGGGAACTAGGGATACTAACTACTGCTTTATTCTTTAATGAAATTTGTCATTAAAAATATATCACTTTATCAAACCAACAGCTCAATTCATGGAATCAACACCAGAAATAAGAATAATCTTCACAAGGATTTAAAGTCACTTAGTCTTGTACAAAAAGGTGTGCATTACTCAGAAACAAACATTTTCAATAGCTTGCCAGCAGCCATAAAAAGCTTAACAACCAATGAAATTCAGGATTTATTGGTGACCAACAACTTCTACTCCATTGATAAATTTGTCAGTAGAAGCAACATACACTCCTGGAAATGGAAAAAAGAACACATTGACACCGGTGTGTCAGACCCACCATACTTGCTCCGGACACTGCGAGAGGGCTGTACAAGCAGTGATCACACGCACGGCACAGCGGACACACCAGGAACCGCGGTGTTGGCCGTCGAATGGCTCTAGCTGCGCAGCATTTGTGCACCACCGCCGTCAGTGTCAGCCAGTTTGCCGTTGCATACGGAGCTCCATCGCAGTCTTTAACACTGGCAGCATGCCGCGACAGCGTGGACGTGAACCGTATGTACAGTTGACGGACTTTGAGCGAGGGCGTATAGTGGGCATGCGGGAGGCAGGGTGGACGTACTGCCGAATTGCTCAACACGTGGGGCGTGAGGTCTCCACAGTACATCGATGTTGTCGCCAGTGGTCGGCGGAAGGTGCACGTGCCCGTCGACCTGGGACCGGACCGCAGCGACGCACGGATGCACGCCAAGACCGTAGGATCCTACACAGTGCCGTAGGGGACCGCACCGCCACTTCCCAGCAAATTAGGGACACTGTTGCTCCTGGGGTATCGGCGAGGACCATTCGCAACCGTCTCCATGAAGCTGGGCTACGGTCCCGCACACCGTTAGGCCGTCTTCCGCTCACGCCCCAACATCGTGCAGCCCGCCTCCAGTGGTGTCGCGACAGGCGTGAATGGAGGGACGAATGGAGACGTGTCGTCTTCAGCGATGAGAGTCGCTTCTGCCTTGGTGCCAATGACGGTCGTATGCGTGTTTGGCGCCGTGCAGGTGAGCGCCACAATCAGGACTGCATACGACCGAGGCACACAGGGCCAACACCCGGCATCATGGTGTGGGGAGCGATCTCCTACACTGGCCGTACACCTCTGGTGATCGTCGAGGGGACACTGAATAGTGCACGGTACATCCAAACCGTCATCGAACCCATCGTTCTACCATTCCTAGATCGGCTGTTCCAACAGGACAATGCACGTCCGCATGTATCCCGTGCCACCCGACGTGCTCTAGAAGGTGTAAGTCAACTACCCTGGCCAGCAAGATCTCGGGATCTGTCCCCCATTGAGAATGTTTGGGACTGGATGAAGCGTCGTCTCACGCGGTCTGCTCGTCCAGCACGAACGCTGGTCCAACTGAGGCGCCAGGTGGAAATGTCATGGCAAGCCGTTCCACAGGACTACATCCAGCATCTCTACGATCGTCTCCATCGGAGAATAGCAGCCTGCATTGCTGCGAAAGGTGGATATACACTGTACTAGTGCCGACATTGTGCATGCTCTGTTGCCTGTGTCTATGTGCCTGTGGTTCTGTCAGTGTGATCATGTGATGTATCTGACCCCAGGAATGTGTCAATAAAGTTTCCCCTTCCTGGGACAATGAATTCACGGTGTTCTTATATATATATATATATATATATATATATATATATATATATATATAACTTCTGCACAATTTCAGTGCAATAATGTGTTCATTGTAAATAAGTGTGTATGTATATGTGTGTGTGTGTGTGTGTGTGTGTGTGTAAGTAGAATCTAACGTCTGCGCCATTTCAGTGCAGTAATGGGTTCATTATAAATAAGTATTATATTAGTTGTATTACACGTTTATTACCTTATAAATAAATAAAACTTTTTTATTCTAAATTCAGTGCGTTAGTATTTGTAAAATGATTCTTACATATAGTGTTCACTAATAAAAGATGATCATTCCACTTGGGACCTGTGGAATGGTACATTAGCTTATTTGCTTGAGTTGTAAATATTTGTCATGTATTGTGGTTTTTCTGACATGTTCTACATCCTGGAGGACCTCCTCACGATGGATAAATTGGAATGAAAATAAATCTAATCTAATCTAATCTAATCAGAATTTGAAACAGCTTTGGAGGACATAAGGTCAAATAAGGCAGACGGGTTAGATAACATTCCCTCAGAATTTCTAAGTTATTGGGGGAAGTGGCAACGAAACGACTAGTCAGTTGGTGTGTAGAAGCTGGCGACATACCATCAGATTTTCGGAAAAATATCATCCACACAATTACGAAGATTGCGAGAATTGTCTCCCAATCAGCTTAACAGGTCATGATCCAAGTTGATGAATGGAAAAACAATTCAGGATGAGCTAGATGACGATTAGTTTGGCTTTAGGAAACTTAAGGCACTAGAAAGGCAATTCTCACGTTGCGGTTAATAATGGAAGTACTTCTCGACCTGGAAAAAGCCTTAGTCAGTGTAAAATGGTGCAAAATGTTCGTAATTCATAGAAAAATAGAGGTAAGCTACAGGGAGAAACGGATTAGCCAAGAGGGAACAAAGGGAGTGGACGGGAAAAACGAAGTGATCGGATTAAAAAGGGTCTAAGACAGGGTTGTAGTCTTTCCCCTCTACTGTTCTATCTGTACATCGAAGAACCAGTGATGGAAATAAAAGAAAATTCAAGGTAGAAGGATATAAATAACACGATTCGCTGATGACATTGCTATCCTTAGTGAAAGTGAAGAAAAAATGCATGATATGCTGAACGGAATGAACAATCTAATGAGCACAGGCTATGTATTGAGAGTAAATAAAAAAAGACGAAGGTAACGAGAAGCAGTAGAAACGAAAAGAGCGAGAAACTTAACTTCAGGATTGATGGTCATGAAGTAGATGAAGTTAAGGAATTCTGCTACCTAGCCAGTAAAATACCCAATGAAGGGCGGAACAAGAGGACATCATAAGCAGACTAGCAATGGCTAAAAGTGCATTACTGGCCAAGAGATGTCTGCTAGTGTCAAACATAGGCCTTAATTTCATTAAGAAATTTCTGAGAATGTGCGTCTAGAGAACAGCATTGTATGGTTGTGAAACATGGACTGTGGGAAAAACGAAACAGAAGAGAATCAAAATTAGGTGGACTGGTATGGTTGAAATGTCCCCTTAGAAAAATTATATATGACTGTGCTTAAACTGACACACAATATTTTTAGCGCAACGCAATCTGACTTTCAATAATCCCTACAAAAGAATGGCCCTGACTAACATTAACCTATACCTTTCACAAATCACTTACCTCACAAAAATCTTCGTTACTCGAACTACTCCAATACAGCGAGCGCCACTACTGCCAGCTAAATAAAAGATTCAAACTACTGAAGGCACTAACTACTGATAGGCATAGCTAGCAAATGAAAGATTTTGATAGAGAACAAACAATGTATTTGACTCAATACTGTTCAAAAGGCATAAGGTATAAAACAGTTCATGACATCCAGCTGCCCAACATTACAATGGCAGACAACAATGCAAACTAGCCACAGACTGTACACAGCACCGCCAGTGATTTTCATACAGAGCGCTACGTGGCGTTACCAATATAAAAAACCTAAACAGCCTACTTACATAGCCCCCATGCTCCCCACAAAAAAATTTACAAATTGTTTTGAGCAGTGGCCAATACAGATTTGAAAAAATTTTTCATAATTGCAATAACAAAGAAATGAAATGCACACGCTTATCGATACAATGTTGGTCAAAAGTTAAAATTTTCTCACAGTCCATAAAGACAGTCCTGAACATTCATCACAGTAAAATTGCAGCGTTTTTCTCAAAGTCTGAGCAGTGAAAGAAAATGCACATGGAAGTAGTGGATTTCCATGCAGTCTTGAAGAAGTGGTGATGTCCTTCCAACGGAAAGACAGTGCTGACTCTTGACATCCAGACAGGTAATGGTCGACAACAGAGCAAACCCACAGCAGAGTCAGTCGAAGTTTTGAAGACTGTTGGTACGTAGGTCATCATAGAGCAGACCCACTGTAGTACAGGTAGAGTGTATGGTATTGGTGGGCCACCAGAGGTGCAGACCCACTGCAGTCCTTGTAGAAATAGTGGTATTGGTGGTCCATCAAAGGTGTAGACCCACTTCAGTCCTTGTAGAGACGGCCAGCAACCATCTGTTGGGACTGTGCAGGTGCACAATCACCATCGAAGAGTCTTGCGGACAATATAGCAAGTCCATAAACCACCACTTCTGCACTCACAAAGTTTTTGGAATTGTCCTTAGAACCAGCAATGCCGTTAATCAGTCCCTTGCTGAATTATCAACACATGTGCAAACACTATCAGTACCTACTACTCACATATTGTCCATATACTATGACTAACAGAAAGGTGTGCAGTGAAATGTAACTTACAAGTAACTTAATTTGATGAACTGGTGTCAACTACAATTTTATAACATAAGAACACAATAATAATGGTACAAAATACATCATTAAAGAATATAACAATACAAATAAATTTGTAGTAATATAGGCTTTACAGAAGAATAGAAATAAACAGATACATCAGTGTTACAGGAATTATGACATAAGAGAATATATAAAATAATGAGAATAGTTTTTGAAACATTAATTTCACACATGAGCATTAAAACAAAACAGAGCAAATAATGTCTAAACATCTTTACAAAGTAAGTAACATAGTATTAGAAAAATTCTACAACATAAAAACATCAGCTAAACTCATAAAGACAGGAAAAACACAAATACACAAGGGAACACAAACACATAGAGGGATAGCACAAAAGGAAAGGACAGGGTTTGTTTTACTGCAGTATTTTGCCTGGAGATCTCCCTTCGTTCATCATTATTCCCAAAAAGTCATATCTAAGCCTGCTTTCTGTATTCTGTTCACATCCTCTTTCAAAAATAGTTTTTCCCCACTGTACACTACTTTTTTTGGCCAAACAATTTTCTTATAGCTTCCCAAAGCATTTCTTCCAATTCATCATAGTTAGTTTCTTACATAGTCTACCCCCTTTTAAGTTAACTTAAATCTACTAAGCTCAGATATATATACCAAGGAACAAGGTAATGCAGCAGCACATAACAATTAACACAAAGAGCAATGACAAAAAAATTCAAATTGGCAAAGCCAGCAGCAATATATATAAGTTATATATAAGTTAGCAAAGCAAATGCAACATTATCACTAATATGAGCCAATGCGCAGCAAAAAGAAAAATATAACAGTAGTAAAGCTGGCTTAACAGAGTAATACAAAGTGAAATTCAGTAGCACTATGCCTGTCACACAGTCGCAGCAAATGCAATAACTTATACCTAAACATGACAAAGCTCAAGCAGAAAAAATATTACACAAAAAATGGCCATATCTAATACCTATGTCACATCTTAACACTAGAGCGATGCATCACAAAAACTTACTCTAGTAGACAAGTTACCAAATCGTAAAAAAATTATTTATGCAGTTCCTGTGAAGGGAAATGATTATTTGTCAATAGCGAGGATAATGGCCTCCTTTTTTCTCCACCTGTGCCTCTGAAAGGCACATACTAATGGCTTTTTTCCAGGTGACTGTCTTGCAGTTGGGTGTTCACGACGCATTACGTGAAGGTGGTCAGTTAACTTACTTACCGAAATATTTACGACACCAGTTTGCACTGCAGTGACAGTCTCATATAAAATTTCACAGGTTGAGAGTTTGCATTACAAATGTGTAGAAAGAAAATCCTTTAAATATAATAGTGTCCAAAAAATTTTCGCCAGCATAGTGATACATTCAAGCATATACACACATTTCATAACTCTTAAAGTACGATACTCGGTTTCCAACATCCTTTTTCACAAGTCAGAGTCCCTAACCACTACTCATTATTCCTTGCTTTATTACACATATACATATTCGTCAACACTTCTTCAATATTTCATCATAATATATACGTAGCATAATCAAATTCCTCATATAGCATCAGCTTGTTGATCATAAACATACCGCAACAGCGTGATACATATCGTCATCATAATATCAGAAAACCTCAGCCAAATCTCAAAATCATCGTAGCTTCCTCCAATAATTTTAAAACCTAAAAAAGATTATCTGCTCATTTCAACAATGTCACCTACCTCAAACGTACTTTAAAAATCATGATCCCATGTCAAATACATCATTCAAAGCTCTCCTAGTATCACAATGGTTCCGAAAATGTATGAACAGTTCACAAAGTTTAGACAAAATACAATTTCATAAGTGTGAAATCATCCAACTGTGTAATTGAGTAAACATGTGTCACTGATGTAGTAAAAAAATGTTTGTCTCTCAGTTAAATGGTCAAATAGCTGTGTTATTTATGTGTTAGAGAAATATGGTACCGATGTGTAAAGTTGTATAAGCAAATACCATATTAGCTAGGGCTCCTTGTGCTTGCCATACACATGGTACACAAAGTAAGTGTGTACCCCCCTGAGGATTAATGTAATAATACTCTCAGGTGTTACAGATTACAGAAATGGAATGAAATGTATCATGGAACACCTTTATATCATTGTAATCCAAAAATCTTCATAATTAAATGTTTTAAGTACAAAATTAATCACTCAAATACGTGTACTGTAGCGCTAAACTGTGCGTCTTGTTGTAAGATAATCTTTGTGGAAGTGTTTTACTTTCCAGAGTAATTCAGAAAAACTGTGCAGATATAAAACAGACACAGAGCAAAAGCAACATTGTAAATTGTCACTCATCAGTAGCGTCGTAATAAAATCGAGTAACTGTTACATAAACTAACCACTGTGTCATCTGGTATCTCACAGAAAGTACTTTAAATAACAATGCATTCGTAATTTCTGTTTCACAATGTTCACTAGGTTCTACACTGGATAGTTAACTTCAAAACATTGTTTGCATGATAACAGTTTCTCAGTGTGACAAATTGTACTAGTAGCGTGAAGTGAAAAGTTTTATGGCAAAGACTAAGTTAAAAAACAGATTATCTTTCAATAAACGGTTTTACATGTGAAATGTGGTGTAAACCTTTACTCTTCCTAGTACGAAGAGTTTCAACTTCAACGCAATTATCATGTGGTATACGTCGGCTTCTGTAAGGTTCATTGTAAACTAGAAAGAATTTGTGACTCAAGTGTTTCTTCTTATGTGACAACGAATGAGCTTTAATGAGAACTTTCTGACCAATATATAATTTCTTTGCATTTGCTTTACTGTGTAGTTTTCTCCTTTTGTCTGCTGCAGATTTTATATTTTTAATAGCCAAATCAATTATGTCTTTGTGTCGAAGTTTACGTGTATTCGGGAAGGGTACAAGATCACTGATTCTGTTCGGTGGTTCTTCATTCTTCAGTACAAGAATAGGTGGTAAAGCAGTGGCGTCATGAGGCATTTCATTCAGCACGTTTTGAAATAAGTGTAAATATCTGTCCCAATGCTGATGCTTTCTGTGACAATAAAGTCTGCAAAACTTATTGATTTCTGGCATAATCCGTTCAGACGGGTTACAATGTGGTGAGTGCAATGAAATAAAAACAGGTTTGATTTTATGGTTCCGAAGCATGCGTTACCAAACACCATATCTGAATTGTGGTCCTTTATCTGAAATGACTTTACTAACGTGTCCAACTTCACGTAAGAAATTTTTAACAAAGGCGTTGGATACAGACCGTCCAGAATCTTTACGTAACGAAGTGAAACAAATTTTTAAGTAAGTTCAACAGCGACTAGAATGTACGGAAATCCATTCGATGTTCTGACAAGGGGTCCCAAGAGATCAACAGCAGCAAATTCTTTTAATTTAGAAGGAATGATAGGAAACAATGGAGCACAATGTGAGACAGTAGATGGTTTAGCCTTTTGACAAAGTTTACAAATAGACAAGACTCTTCGAATTCTCTTTTCCATATTGTTAAAATAACAAGTCGTCCGAAGAATATGATATAACATTTTCGTGGACCAAGATGTGCATAGCTGAAATAAATGTACCAAATGAGCTTATTACCAAAATCGTCAGGAATGCAAAGTACCCATAGCTTGTCATCAACAGTGCAGCGTTTGAACAGTATGTTGTTCCAAACCAGATAATTATGCCGAATCTGTGTGTGTGTGTGTGTGTGTGTCTTTTCATGCCATTTACTTTTGATGTCTTTCCAAATCGGATCTTTATCTTGATCATGAGCAATGTCCTTTAAAGATGTGGCGATGAAGTTCTCAAAGGCGACTTTCTGGATGTAAAGAATACTGAAGTTTTTCTCGAGGTTGCCTTTTGTGTTACTTTTCTCAAGCCGAGCCGGTGCGCGTGACAGTGCGTCCGCAACAATGTTCTCCTTGCCGGGAATGTAGACTATGGTGAAGTGGAATTCTTGCAGAAACAATGCCCAACCTTTTAACCTGCCATGATTTAATTTTGAAGACATAAGAAATTGTAATGCACGATGATCATTGTATACTTTTACGTGCTTACCAGAAAGAAAGAAACGGAATTTGTTAAATGCCCAAGCGATAGCTAAAGCTTCTAATTCAGCAGTGGAATAATTTTTTTCAGATTTTGTTAGCACTCGGCTAGAAAAAGCAATGGTTTTCTGAACAGTAGTGTCATTTTCTAAGACTTCTTGAAACAAATGGGCACCAAGACCGACTTTAGAAGAATCCGTGCTAAGGCAAAAATCTTGTGACAGATCTGGATGAGCTAGTATTGGCGCGTTAAGTAACGCTTCTTTCAAAGAATTGAATTCCAACTGTGCTTGTTCGTCCCAGTTCCAAATAGTATTTTTTCCAGTGAGAGAACAAAGTTTTGGTGTAACTAGAATTTGCATATTCAGAAAACGACGGTAAAAATTTACGAGACCTAGAAAACTGCAGACTTGTTTTTTTATGGATGGAACTGGAATGTCTGTGTTTGCTTCTAACTTTTCAGGATCCGGCTGAATGCCTTCAGAAGAAATAAGATGTCCCAAAAACTTCACGTTTGTCCTACCGAATTCAGACTTTTCCAAGTTAACCGTAATTCCAGATTCTGCAAAAATATGTAACACGCTGTTGAGGATGCGATTGTGTTGTTCCCATGAGGCTTCTGCTATCAGAATATCGTCCACATATAAGGTGATGTGACGTTTTAAGAACTCAGGTAATATGGAATTTAGCCCGCGAATGAATGCTGCCGAAGAAATATTCAAACCAAAAGGAAGTTTCCGAAACTGATAACAAACGCCGAAACAAAGGAAAGCTGTGTATTTTCTACATTCTGGATGAAGTTCGATCTGATAAAAACTGGATCTGAGATCAATAGAAGACAACACTTTTACACCATTAAAATTTTGAAGAAGTTCTTCCATCGTTTGCGGCCTGTCTGCTTCGGGAATGATAATAGTATTGATTGTCTCGAATCTAAGCCAAGCCTGATCGATCCAGTTTTCTTCTCAAAAACATCTAATGGACTGTTGTATGAGGTTACTGCAGGCTCAATAATGCCATCGTCAAGCATAGATTGTATTTCTATTCTAATACGGTCCCTATAATGAGCCGGAATTACGTATGGTCTAACACAAAATTTAGTATGCTCACGAACACTAAATTGGTATTGAAATCCCTTGATTGTTCCTGTTTCGTGAGTAAAAACTGTGGAATGTGCTTGTAATATCTCAAAAAGGTCTTGCCTATCAGTGTCATTACAATTCTCAATTGTTTGAATTTTAATCTGAATTAACTCAGTAGTATCAAATGCGCCATCGATATCATCTCTGTCAGTACTTGCAGAGTGGTTGTTAGTGTCACGTTCCGTCGAAAATTCCGAACTATTGTCTAACAGGAGGTAAAGCTGATTAATTTCTTCGTCATGGTTTGAGAGCCAATCTTCAAATTTCAAAGCTATTGACTTACTTTCTTTCTCTAAACTTATTTTAGCATCGTGAAAGTTTAAGGTTGCTTTGTATTTATTCAAAAAGTCTACTCCAAATATAATTTCCGTCGACAATAATGAAACAATAAGAAAGTTCATATAGAAGCTGTGGCTTTGACAAAAGAATTCTAAGTTGGTTTGTTGGCGTACATCTACACTTTTCCAACGATTGCCCCTTGTAATTTAATCTTACGTAACGGAAGTTGGAGCAATCTTTCGATTTGTTGCATTTGCTAAAGGCTGTTTCACTAATTACTGAAATGGGACTGCCAGAATCAAGTACTGCCGTAAATTTACGTCATTCACTGTAATGTGAATCACAGGATGTGCAATGTTGTTATGTTTTACGTCGTGTTCCTGGAGTAAGATGTCCCTAATGTCTTCCATTTTTACGTAATTACTAGCTACGGCAGCTGCGTCGTCAGTTTCAGAAGTACGTTTTGTGGCTGCCAGCGGTATGAGTCATTGCCTATTGTCTCTTTGTTTGTCGCGGGTCGTTATTTGGATTTGGAGACCTAACTTCTACAAATTCACCTTGTCGAGAGGGCCCCGCCCTGTTTGAATCCCGCCAGTTGTGATGCAATTCAGGTCTGCCGTTATGTCGGTAGATTCCATAGTTCCTTTCTTGTCAGTCACGTGGTGGAGAATTTCTCCCTGAATCGTAACTGCGCGCTGGATCGTTGCGTCTAAAGTTATTCTGTCTCCATTGATAATAATTATTTTGGTTCACATATTGTCAGTTCCTCTGATTGTCTCTGTGATAGTCACTACCGCGGAGAGGTGATCTTTCCCTGTAGTTATTACTACTCTGCCAACGGTTGTCATACGGGTGGTGTCTGTTTTGGTCATGATTTGTGTTGTGAGAATAGCCTTGTCGTGTCCAGTTATTATTTCTTTCATCGCGGAATTGTGACGGATGTGACCTGTAATTGTTGTGTTCCAGTTTTCGCGTTCCGCGATTGTCAGTGTCAATTTCCAATTCTTGTAATAGTCCCTGAAAAGCTTCAATGTCGTCTTTGCAACGTCCTGCTAAAATAATATGTCGTAAATGTTCAGGTAATTTGATTAAGCAAATGCGGATGACTTCTGAGGGGCTGTATGGGTTTGACATGTACTGATTCTTGTGCAACATGTCTTCAAAATATTTCACAAGACTGCAGAATTCAGATTGTTCGAAATGTTTCATCATTATGATGCTTTGTTTTACTCGGTCTTGTGTAGCTTGAGACCAATATGCTGAGAGGAAGGCATGATGAAATTCTCCTTCACTGTGACAATCGTGAATGACCGATCCCATTTTTAGAGCTGGTTCACTCTCTAAATTGCGACACATAAATTCTAATCTGTGCTCTAATGGCCAGTTGAGAGGAAAACAATGAGAGAATTGATGAAGCCACGCTTGTGGTGAATGTCGCTGCCAGAATTCTTAAATGTTTTGAGTTTACGTGTAGTAATGAACAGCTTATAGTCGAAATCATGGTGTCGGCGAGTAGCATATCGGTCATTTCCATTATACTTATCCGGGCTGTTATGCCGTGGTCGGTTGATGAATTTTGTCTCTATTCGCAACGTTTCGTCTCCGACTGCGGAAGACATCTTCAAGGGGGTCCGTAGCTCGATTGAAGGTCCAACACACCCACTGGCTCGCTTTTTTGAGTCAGTAGCGAGCCAGTGGGTGTGTTGGACCTTCAATCGAGCTACGGACCCCCTTGAAGATGTCTTCCGCAGTCGGAGACGAAACGTTGCGAATAGAGACAAAATTCATCAACCGACCACGACATAACAGCCCGGATAAGTATAATGGACATCATATTTCCGGCCGTGAAAGTCTACATTTTAATATCGGTCATTGTTACGTCGTGTCGACGGTTCCATCTCAAAATTCGGTGCACCTTGCCAATTTCTTTCATAATTTCCGAAATGCCCTGTGTTATTATTTTGTGGCTTTTCCGTATTTCTAAGTCCCTCTTCCCATGTTGCAGCGCGAGTGTACTCTGAAATACGCAATTCTTGTATTACCTGTGTCAGCTGATCTTGTACTTCCCGGTTTTCTCTTTGCTGTTGGGTATTAATTTGATTTTGATTTTGTTTGAATTTACTAATTTGCTCGCACTCTTCTGTGTCATTAAAGACTACCGGTTTTTTGTCATTCAGATTATCATCTACCTTCGTAGATAAATTATGTAGCTGATCCGAAAGTTCAACTACTTTCTCTGATAATGAACTAATTTCCTGCGTGTGTCTTCAGAGTATTTACTGTGTCCTTCAAGTTTTCCTGAGTTTTTGCCAGTTGCATAACCGAATCGGTAGATGCAACTGAGTCAGTTTTAGCTTGCAAGATCTCACGGTTTTCATGAACAATAGTTTACAGTTCTTTTATGACTGCTTCGTGATTCTGTAATGCATTTTCATGCCGCGAAAAAATAGGTTGAAAATGCTCACAAATTTGTGTTTTTAGGTCATTACAGACTTTTTGACATTTCGATTAGATTTTATGTAACTCAGTAGTTAAATCTTCACGTGTTTGTTCAAGCGTGGTGTGAAGATTTTGTTCCATTGCGTCTAACTGTTGCTGTGTTTGCCTCTGGTCTTTTTGCATTGTGTCTAACTTTTGAAGCTTTTGTCCCATTTGTTGCATTAATTGTAATAACAATGCACTGGTGTTTGAAACATGTTGCTCAGTGATATTCGGCAATGCATTTGAACCGGCAATATTCGCATTTTGAAAAGCAGAAAATGTTTCTTGACTTATTTGAGAAAACAGCGAAGACGCAAAACCTGAATCTACAGTATTTGCAAGATTGTGTCCTGTCATTGCGGATTCCTGAGGCAAGCAGTTGCCGACCGATCGATCGATAATGCTTCCCTGTTCACTAATTGTTTCACTGCCTACACCATTATTTGCAGTCCGCTCCATTTCCCTATGCACAATTACCAAATTACTACTTTGAACATTAGTTAATTCCTTACTCGGTGGCGCTGACACACTGCTTTCGTCTTCACTATCATTTCTCTGTTTTCTTTGGTGCCTAGTGTACGTTTTTCACACGCCATTATTGTCACAATATTTCACACGATAACACAGAAGAGCACAATTTGAAAACCAAAAATAAGAGAACACATTAACATAGCAGTGAAAATAATATCTAGTTAATTGCAAGCGCAGCTGCGAAATACTTGGTACAAATCTACATGCATGCCACAACTGCTATACTGTACAATAATGAAAAACCACAACTACAAAGGAAATTCTCTCTACAACTACGCGCTAGCAATAAATAAAGGCTGCACTAACTGCACAAACCACAAGAAAAAATCAGAAGATTCCAGTGATGTATGCTCGCCTAAGGGTCGACGTATGAAACGTCCTCTTAGAAAAATTGTATATGACTGTGCTTAAAATGACACACAATATTTTTTAGAGCAACGCAATCTGACTTTCAATAATCCCTACGAAAGAATGGCCCTGACTAACATTAACCTATACCTTTCATCAATCACTTACCTCACATAAATCTTCGTTACTCGAACTACTGCAATACAGCAAGCGCCACTACTACTGCCAGCTAAATAAAAGATTCAAACTACGGAAGGCACTAACTACTGATAGGCATAGTTGGCAAATGAAAGATTTTAATACAGAACAAACAATGTATTTACCTCAATAGTGTTGAAAAGTCATAATGTATATAGCAGTCCATGACACGCAGTCTTACAAATTTCAAAACTCCGCCATCTCTCCCCCCACATCCACAACTGCTGGCGGCTCACCTCCAACTGCGCAACACTGCGCGCTGTTAACATCCAGCTGCCCAACATTACAATGGCAGACAACAATGCAAACTAGCCACAGACTGAACACAACACCGCCAGTGGTTTTCATACAGAGCGCTACGTGGCGTTACCAATATAAGAAACCTAAACAGCCTACTTACATGGTAAGCAATCAGGAGGTTCTGCGCACAATCGGGGAGGAAAGGAAAACACTGATAAGGAGAAGGGACAGGATCATAGCTTTTAAGACACGAGTGAATGACGTCCATAGTACTAGAGTGAACTGTAGAGGTTAAAAATGGTAGAGGAACACAGAGATTGGACTACATCCCACAAATAATTGAGGACGTAGGTTGCAAGGGCTTCTCTGAGATGAAGAGGTTGGCACAGTAGAGAGGAAATCGTGGCGGGCCGCATCAAACCAGTCGGAAGACTGGTGACCCCCCTCCCCACCCGCCCCAAAAAAAAAATCAGAAAAGTTAAGGGATTTATTCAACAAAGAGAGCATCACAAATTGAGCACGTCAATAGCTTGTTGGCCACCTCTGTGCCGTGTGTAAGGAGTTGTTCAGCTGGGCATCGATTGACAGAGTCGTGCGTCCTCCTGAGGGATATCGTGCCAAATTCTGTCCAATTTGATAGTCAGATAGCCAAAATCCAGAGCCGTGCCCACTGTGTTCCAGACGTTCTCAGTTGGGCCAGTGGATCCCTCCCCAGGTGAGAACATTTGGAGCATTGTGGGCAGTGCCCTACAACCAGCTCGGAGTTTGAAGGTATAACGTGCCAGTCGGACAGAACTTAGCACAACATTCCTCAGGAGAACACCCAACAACTCTATCATCCAATGCCAAGACGCATAACTGCTTGTCTAAGAGCCACAGGTGGACCAACGCGTTGCTGATTTACTCAATTTGCGAAGCCCTTTCCCTTGAGTAAATCATTCAGTTCTTCTGAAACTGTAAATAGTTGTTTGTGTACAGCACATCTAACGCTTTCCGTCGTTTTCCGATAAAATCCTTAGGGGTTCTTTTTTTTTCTTTGAGTGCATTATTGTATTTTCAGAAATGTTGTCTGATGATGGTTATTATAACATAACCGTTCAACAACACTAGTAAGAAATTAAATTGCACTTTAGTCTGTACTTTCTGTTATATTATAAATGTCATTAGTTTCAGATTTATGAAAAGAGGCGAGCGCAGTTTACGGTCGTGTGATTGCTGCCCCGACTTCGCCGGCTGGGGGGAGCAGGGAGGAACGAGCACTTGAAAGGCCGCCCCTGCCTAGCTCTGCGGCAGGTGCGTGCAACGAGGTGGCGCCGCGTGCTGCCTAATAGACTGGCGGCAGCATTTTTCAATTCCGCCGTAACAGCCGCGCTAAGCCGGGCGTAAACTCGCGCCGGGCCGGCTCCTTGCCGAATGAGGTGGCGGCGCCGCTTCTCGTGCCGCCTGCTGGCGGTAGGCGCTCCCGTCTCTCACAGCCAGGCGGCTGGAAAACCACACGCACTGCTCCGTGGCCACTTCTGAAACTCGATATTCTTTCCTGACTGTTTTTCTATTTCTGACAGGACGGAGCAAACATTCAGCTCCAAAGTGTCTGAAAAAAAGAAAAATGGAGGAGTGAAAAAACGTAGTATTCTGTGAGCACAATATCAATAGTCACGATTGGAATGAGTGCATCAGTATCAACACCTGAAAGTAATAACTTATGAAGATATGAAGTAGAGTCAGCTAGGTTGTGACAAAACTGGGTGGCAGTCTTTGGATCATTGGTAGCATACTGGTACAATGAAATCAGTCTACAAAACACTTGTGCAATCCTCCCTAGAATATTGCTCATGTGTGTGGGACCCAAACCAAATTCGAATGCCGGGAATACTGAACACGCACAAAGAAGGACCAGGTAATTCCACCTCACCGCCTTTGCTCAATACAAGTTATAGAAATCAAAATGTAAATGTTCGTTTGCACAAAATAGTATAACTCTGAACGTTCTTCACAGATTGCTTTGAAATTAAGACACAATGTTGCGTTCGAATACGCGGTATAAAAGTGTAATATGTAAAAGGGGAATGACAACATTAGCGACAGGTCACAACGGTCAGCACACAAGGCTGTGCAGAGGGAGGGTTTGCCAAGTAACAGCAATATCATTCACACCTAAGAAGTGAGTGCACGGCCACAACTAAGCAAATTTCTTCCGTGTGAAATGCTGGATCACATGGTAAACAATTTGTAGATAAAAAAAAAATGCGTCACAATACTCAGTAAAGCAGATGTTCGTGAGAATTTCAATAAATTTTTGATTTGAGAAAATATTTGCCTAACGCTTACTAAACAATCTGTCAATAACAATTTATGTCCGCAGCTCGTGGTCGTGTGCTACCGTTCACGCTTCCCACGCCCGGGTTCCCGGGTTCGTTTCCCGGCGGGGTCAGGCATTTTCTCTGCCTCGTGATGACTGGGTGTTGTGTGATGTCCTTAGGTTAGTTAGGTTTAAGAAGTTCTAAGTTCTAGGGGACTGATGACCATAGATGTTAAGTCCCATAGTGCTCAGAGCCATTTGAACCATTTTGAACAATTTATGATTTCAAAACGATTTAAACGAAATTAGTAATTTTAGAAAAATCCGCACTTGGTGCTTACTAAATCATCTGTCAATAACAACTTATCTCTTCAAAACAATCCGGATAATATTGATCATAGAATGAAGGCTTTCACGGCAGGTGTTGTCATCACTTAACACTTCCGCTCTGAGATGCCGTGGTCCATACATAAAACTGTGGAGGGCGAAACGTCATGGGATTGTTTTATGTATGGACCACGGCTTCTCAGCCAGGAACTATTAAGTGTTGGATAATATTTGCAATTTTAGAAAAACGTGCAACGGGCGCTTTCCAAACACTATTAATAATCTTCCAATTAACAATTATAATTAAGGAACATGGATCACCACTCTCACTAAGAATTTAACCTATAGCGATTCAGGTTACAATATGTTTAACGAGAAAATGCGCCACAGCATTCAACATTTGATTAATTAAATATCAACAAGTCAATGTGAGGTAAGCTCCAAACTTAAATTTTAACAGCCCATGCGTGGGCCCTAGTGCCAAAGCGCTCAGCCTCACTTCACGTTTCACCTAACGTCACGCCGCCCTGTCTGGGCGCGAGGAACGGGAAGAGGGGAAAACAGCGAACGCGCCGCATTTAAATGGCAGTACAGTCGTACTGCATACATAGTATTATATTTCACATTCCTGAACAACATAGATCACAAACTAAACAAGATTTCTGTATTAATTAATTATTTTTGGCGCACTGAAGACATAATAAAATTTCATGTAGTACAAACTTTCTGCATACGGACAGTTGCAAACAATCTCACAGGGTTTTGCACTCAAGTTGCCACGTAATTGTGACTTATTTAGTTTCATAATCGAAAAAAGGCCTTTCACACAAAAATGTCGATCGAAATATTGTAGTACATTTACAGCCTCATTACGGAGAGTTGGAAAATCTACCTGAGAAAAGCAGTGCAGGCATCCTGGACAGCTTGGAAGTAGAAAGATTTGAGATTAAAACACGAATTACCTTGTCAGTCAATCAGTTACAGCTGCATGTGCACAGGTGCCCTTTCAACTGCAACGGAAAACGGTCTCGAAATCACACATAAGACTGAAGGTGTCCTCAAAATCCTTATAAAACTATCTTTGTAATTTTTGCAAGGCCACAATGGGTTCTTCAAGCCTTGCACTTCCCTTAAAGCCAGTGAGCTTAGGGAAATGGTCTCTCTTTGACGGAATCTGTCCATATACGACGCAATTTTCTTTTTAAACGCATCTCCGTCAAATCAGAAAGAAGTTACCTTGCAGTGACTTACTGTAGACAGTGTTCAGGTAAGTCCGCTCAAAATATGAAGTCTTTAATACATTCTGGATGTTCTAATTTTCGTTCCTGCACTCATAAATTCAACAATAGCGAGTTTCAAGTAGAAACATCGTTCGAGGCTCGTTTCTTGATTTAATCAATATCCTCTGCATTAATATTTCATTTCCATTGAAAACTGTTGCAACTGAAAATGTAATAATTGGCGTGACTTCAGAAATTTTGCTGTTCGTACCACCAATTTCCGCAAGTGATTCATGCAGCTTCAACACGCTACCACAGTTCATCAAGAGTAGTGACTGGCGTATTGTGACGAGCCAGTTGCTCGGCCACCATTGACCAGACGTTTTCAATTGGTGAGAGATCTGGAGAATGTGCTGGCCAAGGCAGAAGTCGAACATTTTCTGTATCCAGAAAGGCCTGCACAGTACCTGCAGCATGCAGTCGTGCATTATCCTGTTGAAATGTAGGGTTTCGCAGGGATCTAATGAAAGGTAGAGCCACGGGTCGTAACACATCGGAAATGTAACGTCGACTGTTCAAAGGGCCGTCAGTGCGAACAAGAGGTGACCGAGACGTGTAACAAATGGCACCCCATACCATCACGCCGGGTGATACGCCAGTATGGCGATGACGAATGTGCGTTCACCACGATGTTGCCAAAAACGGATGCGACCATCACGATGCTCTAAACATAACCTGGATTCATCCTAAAAAATGACGTTTTGCCATTCGTGCACCCAGGTTCGTCGTTGAGTACACCATCGCAGGCGCTCCTGTTGTGATGCAGCGTCAAGGGTAACCGCAGCTATGGTCTCCGAGCTGATAGTCCATGCTGCTCCAAACGTCGTGAACTGTTCGTGGAGATGGTTGTCATCTTGCAAACGTCCGCATCAGTTGACTCAGGGATCGAGACGTGGCTGCACGATCTGTTACAGCCATGCGGATAAGATGCCTGTCATCGGGACTGCTAATGATACGAGGCCGTTGGGATCCAGCACGGCGTTCCGTATTACCCTCCTGAACCCACCGATTCCACATTCTGCTAACAGTCATTGGATTTCGACCAACGCGAGCATCAATGTCGCGATACGATAAACTGCAATCGCGATACGCTACAATCCGAGCTTTATCAAAGTCTGAAACGTGATGGTACGCATTTCTCCTCCTTACACGAGGCATCACAACAACGTTTCACTAGGGAACGCCGGTCAACTGCTGTTTGTGTATGGGAAATCGGTTGCAAACTTTCCTCATGCCAGCACGTTGTAGGTGTCGCCACCGGCGCCAACCTTGTGTGAATGCTCTGAAAAGCTAATCATTTGCATATCACAGCGTCTTGTTCTGTCGGTTAAATTTCGCGTGTCTAATGGCCAGTAGTGTACAATACAGTGAATTTTGTTTGTCGCTCATTGTAATGTTTTGCTCCTTCATTGTGGTCTATAAGTTTAAATTATTTCTGCATGATACGATAAATGTCGTTTAGTAGCGAATAGGCAGTAGTCGTCGCTTATGCGACTAGAGAATTCTCATCGCTCTCTTCTGACATTCCCACTCATTTAGAAGGTTGTGGCGATACATCTCTTGACTGCCTCTTTTTGTGCAAACTACGACTGGACCTGTGAGACGTCCTTCGCACCGAGGACAGGTGTAACAGCGCTGACATCACCATTATGCCGAAATCAGAGAGTTGTGCTGATCTCAAAATGCCGCACCGCAATGCTAAATGAAATGGAGTGCTGGTTCCGGGTACTGCCGAGAAGGAGAGAGCAAAGCCGCGTCACTTCTCTCGTGAAGTCGGACACGCCGTGGGTGGCCCTGTAATAAAGCCATATGTTTTTAAGAAAGTAAGATACGTACAATAAAGTTAATATTCTTTTCCAGCTTCGGCCTCGAACCGTTAGATGGCCGACATGGTCAATCATTAAGAGAGCGGCGGCAGACGCGTGGCTGACCAGAGCAGAGGAAACCTGCCATAACTTCTCACCCGTTGACTGGCGAGATGACAAGGTCCACTGATGGACTGAACTACAACACACTAAAATTACATATCAGTAAATTGTTAACGGATATGAGAGTGTCATTACTACATTGGTCCACAAAAACAGGGTCTACACACATTAGCAATGGCGTTGAATTTAAGCTACTGGGAACTCAACCATAAATCAAGTTATTAATATTGTTCCTCGAACATCAATGACGGCAACCAAAACGAAGGTTTGATTATCACAGATTATATTGTTTTCGAACATTGGCTATTTTAAGATGCGGCTTATTACGCCTCAAAACATGGCAGAGTTCTTGTCCATAAGTAGCACTAGAACTTCAAAGTAGTGAAGGGCGTTGATTTTTCCATGTAAACGTGCACCTATCTGACGAAATGTCTCACCAGATTCAGTAACTGGAATTGGTCACATGGTTTGCCAAGAAGCCCTGGATGGAAATCAGCACCTGAAGGTTTTCGATCCTCTCAGCGGTGATATCGGCGTCCAAACACTACACACGCCAACACGAAGGCAGCAGCCCTACCTGCCAGGGCATCATCCCTCTCCTCACACACGCTACTCACTGCATCCACTCCAAGTTCCTAACTGTCTCCCTTTCCACACCGCGGCGCACACCTCTATATCCCGCAGTCTCACTTGTTGCCAACGTACCACTCACGCTCTCTCTTGGACTTTCCTCATACCACCAGCTAGCCATTGCAGATTGCAAGGATCGCGAACAGCCTGAAACGAAACAACCGGCCACCTTAAACGGCAATAGATGTTAATGTTATCCTTCTGCTAGGAATTTTTAATTATTTGAGAGTGTGAGATAACCTAATGGAAATAGAATAATCAAACTGGGATTCGTTTCCGAAACACACCAACAGACACACACACACACACACACACACACACACACACACACACACACACACAAACACACACATACAAACAACCAACCACCCACCCACCCACCCACTCACCCACCCACATACACACACACACACACAACTCTTTCCTTATATCTGTGCATATAATCAAACTGGGATTCGTTTCCGAAACACACCAACAGACACACACACACACCCACACACTCACCGACCCACCCACCGACACACCTCCCCCCCCCCCCCCACCCAAACACACACAACTCTTTCCTTATATCTGTTCACACAACAACACAGTAGGCTAACCTTGCAGGTACCGAGAAAGGTTGCGCAGTGGTTTGCACACTGGACTCGCATTCGGGATGACGACGGTTCAATCCTGCGTCCGGCCATCCTGATTTAGGTTTTTCGTGATTTCCCTAAATAGCTTCAGGCAAATGTCGGCATGGTTCCTTTGAAAGGACAAGGCCGACTTCCTTCCCCATCTTCCCTTACTCTGATGAGACCGATGACCTCGCAGTTTGGTCTCCTGCCCCAACACAACCTAACCCAACTCTTGGAGGTAAACGTACTAATGACTAGTAAGTCAGATAAGCAAATGACCAATGAGATAGTAAACAGCAACATATGCCTCTCAACAGCATGTGCCTTAAATGAAATAGATGGGACAGTTTATAAAACCAAACACTGAAAACATGAAACTAGTAGCAATACTGAACAGGGAAAAGCTTGAAATGATTCTGCATTTAAATGAGGGGTCTACTAATGATCATAAACTGTAACTTCATTGCTTAATACAGGGTCTCTATGCCTGTGCATTAACTAACTTGCATTAGAATAGATAACACAGTAAACAGTTCTTTCGTAAACTCCGCTTGAAGCAACTAAACAGAATGCAAATCTAACTACACTGGCACAAAACTACCCCAGTATGTATGAGAAAAGGTAAGCATTCTTATCATTAATTATTAGTTAAGTAAGCACAACAACCTATAACTCTTTAAATGAGAAAAGTGCTTTCATAAACAGTCATTTGACCTACTCAAATTATAATTGGCTGTGCAAATGACAACGCAACGTTAAATTTAAGTTTTAGCCACTTTCTTATAGTAAATTAGGACCCTCGGAATTAAATTCACTAGGATAGTCACCCTGTCCAGGTTTGTGACTTGAGGTAGACTTTTTAGTAAAACAACGATTATTATTAAAATTGAGCAAATTTCACAAATACATGGTGAATTTACAGAGTGCCAAATACAAAACAATTTAGTGAAGTGCTTGTCGCACTGGTGGAGCAATTCCCGGCCAGCTGTTAGTGACTCACCCTCTATTTTTAATACACCGGATGGTCAGGAACAGCCTGTAAAGCTTGAGACTTCAGCTTCAGAGGAACGGCACATTTATTAATTTGATTCTATTTACTGACGAGGCTACATTCACAAACCATGGAAATGTTAATTTGCATAACATGCATTATTGGACAACTGAAAATTCATGTTGGCTGCGGCAAGTTGTACACCAAAAACAGTGGTCGGTGAGTGTATGGTGTAGGATTCTGGAAGACAGAATTATAAGCCCCTATTTCATCGAAGGAAATCTTAGTGATAGGAAGTACACCACTTCACTGCAACAAACATTATGTCTGTTATTGGAACACATACCTTCAGGAACAAGGAACAGATTGTGGTATCAACACGATGAGTATACAGCACATTTTTTGCTGGTGGCTAGAAATGAGTTACAGAGACAATTCCGAAATTGTTGGATTGGACGCGGAGGAGATGTGTGTCGTGGTCGGCTCGTTCGCTAGACTTGAAGCCTGTGAACTTTTTCTTGCAGGCATTCGTAAAATACATTGTTTATAAAGACGTTCCAACTACAGCTGAAGATATACGAGAGATAATTGTCGAACATGTGCTCAATGAGTGCCGAAGTGATAAGGAATACCACACTCATTCCATGATAAGATGATTACAGCACTGCATTGATACCAATGGTCATCACTTCGAACACGTTCTGTAAATGGACGTTCATTACACCTTTCCAACTTCGTTGCCCTTCAAAGAACTTATTGTTGGACAGACATCGTTGCATTCGTCTCGATAGCCGCTATCAGGTAACAAGTCCAAACTGTAAGATCCCACTTAAAAAGAAAAAAAGTTGAGCTTCATATCTCTGAAGCAGCTCCACCAAGCAACAAAAAACCAAAGTCATTTTATGACCTCCGTTGTCCCATGCAACATTCGTCCCACCCTATCATACTTTCGGAGTTATTCTAAGTGGCAATAGTTAGTGACTCAAATTGCATGGTTCAAATGGCCCTGAGCACTATGGTACTTAACTTCTGAGGTCATCAGTCGCCTAGAACGTAGAACTACTTAAACCTAATTAACCTAAGGACATCACACACATCCATGCTCCAGGTAGGATTCGAACCTGCGACCGTATCAGTAACGAGGTTCCAGACTGTAGCGCCTAGAACCGCTCGGCCACTCCGGCCAACTCTTAGGGACTCACCCTCTATTTTTAATACACCGAATGGTCAGGAACAGCGTGTAAAGCTTGAAACGGTGTTGCATGGTAGGCTGTGCTGAGAAGTAATTGTTAAGGAAAGACTAGATAGGTTCCGCCGTTTCCAAGTTAATTAGCTTTGAAGTTAGCCAATCAGACCCTTGCGTAGGCAAATTCAAGAGGCCCACCAGGGACAAGTAATACCAGTTGTTCACATAGCGTACATGGCAGCGCACGAGACTGCTCAGCCTTTGGTTTGGATCGATCCTTCTACATCTACATCTACATCCATACTCCGCAAGCCACCTGACAGTGTGTGGCGGAGGGTACCCTGAGTACCTCTATCGGTTCTCCCTTCTATTCCAGTCTCGTATTGTACGTGGAAAGAAGGATTGTCGGTATGCTTCTGTGTGGGCTCTAATCTCTCTGATTTTATCCTCATGGTCTCTTCGCGAGATATACTTAGGAGGGAGCAATATACTGCTTGATTCTTGGGAGAAGGTATGTTCTCGAAACTTTAACAAAAGCCCGTACCGAGCTACTGAGCGTCTCTCCTGCAGAGTCTTCCACTGGAGTTTATCTATCATCTCCGTAACGCTGTCGCGATTACTAAATGATCCTGTAACGAAGCGCGCTGCTCTCCGTTGGATCTTCTCTATCCCTTCTATCAACCCTATCTGGTGCGGATCCCACACTGCTGAGCAGTATTCAAGCAGTGGGCGCACAAGCGTAGTGTAACCTACTTCCTTTGTTGTCGGATTGCATTTCCTTAGGATTCTTCCAATGAATCTCAGTCTGGCATCTGCTTTACCGACGATCAACTTTATATGTTCATTCCATTTTAAATCACTCCTAATGCGTACTCCCAGATAATTTATTGGATTAACTGCTTCCAGTTGCTGACCTGCTATTTTGTAGCTAAATGATAAGGGTCCTATCTTTCTATTTATTCGCATCACATTACACTTGTCTACATTGAGATTCAATTGCCATTCCGTGCACCATGCGTCAATTCGCTGCAGATCCACCTGCATTTCAGTACAATTTTCCATTGTTGCAACCTCTAGATACACCACAGCATCATCTGCAAAAAGCCTCAGTGAACTTCCGATGTCATCCACCAGGTCATTTATGTATATTGTGAATAGCAACGGTCCTATGACACTCCCCTGCGGCACACCTGAAATCACTCTTACTTCGGAAGACTTCTCTCCATTGAGAATGACATGCTGCGTTCTGTTATCTAGGAACTCTTCAATCCAATCACCCAATTGATCTGATAGTCCGTATGCTCTTACTTTGTTCATTAAATGACTCTGGGGAACTGTGTCAAACGCCTTGCGGAAGTCAAGAAACACGGCATCTACCTGTGAACCCGTGTCTAAGGCCCTCTGAGTCTCGTAGACGAATAGCGCGAGCTGGGTTTCACACGACCGTCTTTTTCGAAACCCATGCTGATTCCTACAGAGTAGATTTCTAGTCTCCAGAAAAGACATTATACTCGAACATAATACGTGTTCCAAAATTATACAACTGATCGACGTTAGAGATATAGGTCTATAGTTCAGCACATCTGTTCGACGTCCCTTCTTGAAAACGGGGATGACCCGTGCCCTTTTCCAATCCTTTGGAACGCTACGCTCTTCTAGAGACCTACGGTACACCGCTGCAAGAAGGGGGGCAAGTTCCTTAGCGTACTCTGTGTAAAATCGAACTGGTATCCCATCAGGTCCAGCGGCCTTTCCTCTTTTGAGCGATTTTAATTGTTTCTCTATCCCTCTGTCGTCTATTTCGATATCTACCATTTTGTCAACTGTGCGACAATCTCGAGAAGGAAGCACACTGCAGTCGTCCTCTGTGAAACAGCTTTGGAAGAAGACATTTAGTATTTCGGCCTTTAGTCTGTCATCCTCTGTTTCAGTACCATTTTGGTCACAGAGTGTCTGGACATTTTGTTTCGATCCACCTACCGCTTTGACATAGGACCAAAATTTCTTAGGATTTTCTGCCAAGTCAGTACATAGAACTTTACTTTCGAATTCATTGAAAGCCTCTCGCATAGCCCTCCTCACACTACATTTCGCTTCGCGTATTTTTTGTTTGTCTGCAAGGCTTTGGCTATGTTTATGTTTGCTGTGAAGTTCCCTTTGCTTCCGCAGCAGTTTTCTAACTCGGTTGTTGTACCATGGTGGCTCTTTCCCATCTCTTACGATCTCGCTTGGCACATACTCATCTAACGCATATTGTACGATGGTTTTGAACTTTGTCCACTGATCCTCAACACTATCTGTACTTGAGACAAAACTTTTGTGTTGAGTCGTCAGGTACTCTGTAATCTGCTTGTCGTCCCTTTTGCTAAACAGAAAAATCTTCCTACCTTTTTTAATATTTCTATTTACGGCTGAAATCATCGATGCAGTAACCGCTTTATGATCGCTGATTCCCTGTTCTGAATTAACTGATTCAAATAGTTCGGGTCTGTTTGTCACCAGAAGGTCTAATATGTTATCGCCACTAGTCGGTTCTCTGTTTAACTGCTCAAGGTAGTTTTCAGATAAAGCACTTAAAAATATTTCACTGGATTCTTTGTCCCTGCCACCCGTTATGAACGTTTGAGTCTCCCAGTCTATATCCGACAAATTAAAATCTCCACCCAGAACTATAACATGGTGGGGAAATCTACTCGAAATATTTTCCAAATTACTCTTCAGGTGCTGAGCCACAACAGCTGCTGAGCCCGGGGGCCTATAGATACATCCAGTTACCATGTCTGAGCCTGCTTTAACCGTGACCTTCACCCAAATCATTTCACAATTCGAATCTCCGTCAATTTCCTTCGATACTATTGCACTTCTTATCGCTATAAACACGCCTCCCCCTTCACTGTCCAGCCTGTCTCTGCGGTATACATTCCAATCTGAGTTTAGGATTTCATTACTGTTTACATGTGGTTTCAGCCAACTTTCTGTCCCTAGTACTATATGGGCGTTGTGACCGTTTATTAATGAGAGCAGTTCTGGGACCTTTCTATAGACGCTCCTGCAGTTTACTATTAGCACATTACCGACCGAGGTAGTGAGGAATTCTCCTTTTTCGTTAGGTCTTAGGAAACAAACGAAGAACACGTTCGACGACACCGTCTCTGGTGGGCCACTTAGTTTTGCACATGAAATTGCGTGACTGGCTAACTTCAGTGCTTATTAACTCAGAAACAACACAAGGTGTCGAATTTTTTCTTAACAATTATTTCTCAGAACAACCTAGCCAAGCTTACGAGCTTTTCAGACTCCTCTCTGACCATCCTGTATACAATATATAAATAAATATCCAGGGTGATTCGGCTGCCAATATCTCTGGGTTTTATGCCATCCTTAGTTTTTGAATTATTCAAGAAAATGTATGAAACTAACGTTCAAGCGCATTTGTATGGGTTAACTCGAAACCTGTGGCCTCCAGCGAAAACGCATCCCAGTACAACATTTAATTACATTAAATTCCCTGTATAAAGAGCCTGCTTATTTTGTTGTAAGAAAAGTAATTTGCACATAATGAGCAAAAGAGTATGAAAATTTTGGACATGATTTTTGAAGGTGTTGGAGGTTGCATTACAACTCACTGGTAGGGGCAGATGAAACACACTGTATGTAATAGCGGAACGTTGTTAACAAACAGGAATGTTTTATGGCTCAAATTCAGAGAAAGAGGGGGGAAGAGAAAATGGACAGAGGGGTTGGAAGAAATGGAAATGGAAAGGGGAAAAAAGGAAAAGGAGAGAGGGGAGGGCAGGAGGAGAGGGAGAGAGTGTATGGAGGAGAAGGAAAGAGGGAGTAGGTGATGGATAAAGAAAGAAGGAAGGAGGAGGAGGAGATGGACAAAGACAGCAGGACGAGATGATGGATAGAGATGGATAGGATGGGCGCAGGATTGGGCGGGGGGTGGGGGGGGGGGGGGTGGAGATTAGGACGCATATCCAACTCCTAATGTTAGAAACGTGTGTTTTCTGTTTTCTTTCTGTTTCATTCATTCAGACTGACCCAAGCAACATGCGGCCGTGGACAGCTAGCAATAAAATAAAATTTTCATTGTGGAACAATTGCCTGAAGTTTATTACAGTATTTAGACAACAATATAACTTTCGACTACTAGAACCATGTTCACTGTTTTCATGTTGGCATTACAAGGGGTGCGCACACACACACACTCACACACACACACACACACGTCTCAAAACGGAGAAAACCACAGGCACCCATTAGCACAGTTGCAGCTGTTCATCATTGTGACCACTTTATGAAGGTAAAAATGAAGTCGAGTGGAAACGATTGTACGAAGATCTGTTGAAGGTAATATAGTTTACCGAAACCGGATGTCCACAATCTTGTGTTTCATTGCGATCTTGGCTAGGAAATTTCTCGTCTCCTAAGAAAGTAAAAGTATGAGTAAACGAATAGGCGACTGAGTAAACCGCAAGGGAGCGTAACGGCGGGAAGTCTCATCTGATGGAAGCAGCTTACACGTTACCGCAGTAGCGACGGAGACGGACAGGGGACAGTCCCCAAATTGGACTAACCTCTGCGAAAACCTGAGGCAAAATGAGAAACGACAATGGGATGCTAGTGATTTTGTAAACTAGTATTTCGAATTTGGCATGTCTACTGGTCTCAGAGCCAATACATGTGAATATCACCTGGAACCCCCACCCCCGACTCTTCCCTGGCATAAGCCAATGGCGCGCCTCCTCTCATGTTGACAGAACTCGGTCAGGTAGTGCAGAAGGCAGTAGAGAGGTACAGTTTTATAGACGCCGGGCGCCAGGATGTCGGGACTGTAGTGTGTCAGTCCCACTAGCGTCCGAAATTGGCACCCTTTTTACCCTTGTGAGGCTTCCGACGCAGGTATCGCGTTCTTCTTCGCAACGTTTACTCATAAATGCGCTATTAATGCCTCAAAATATGCACCGGTAGTACAAATTGTGAAAGAGTTTTATTGGGTAACTAGTTGCCCTTGTATTGATAATGTCTTTAATTGGCCGAATATATTTCGATGTTTAAGCAATAACGTTTCTAAGAGAGGTTCGTAGCTGCTCCTTCGATCGGTTTCAGAAACGTAGTGCTATACGGTGTCAACCTCATTAAAATCCTTCTGGGTGTATTGCTGCGTCAACTTTCCTGAAAATAGCAAAACAGACTGACGTTCCGGCCAAGTTGCAGCGACCTTCCTCATGCTAAAGACAGTGGCTAACCACTGAAACTCGCCCAGAAGTCGATTAATTTTAGTAATTTCAGCAGTTTATGGCATGGCGAGTCAGTAGACCAAGAAGCATTTTAATGAGAGGTTAGACTAATTAGAGCGCGCACAGTGGCATTTAGATAGTAGTGAATAACAATAAGAAAATTCAAAACCGAATAACGACTCAAATTGTTATAACAACAGAAAACATCCAAGTCTCAGTAGCCATTGAAACTATCATAAAAAAGATAACAATTAAAAAAATCAGGAATTATGAGGTGTTTCCAAAAGCCGCATAAATTTATTAAGGTGCTTTACCCACAACTACAGGTTTTATGTCAGTGTAAACTGTTGTTTCTTGTCGAGTAGTTGGGAATAAAAAACCTTCATACAACTGTTCGGCTTTTGGAAACACCTCATAATTCTTGATATTTTTAATTGTTATCTTTTTTATGATAGTTTGAATGGCTACTAAGACTTGGATGTTTTCTGTTGTTATTCACAATGCCTCTGGGCACCGATAACAGCGGCGACGCGTCGTGGCATGGAAGCAAAGAGGCCTCGGTAGGCCGCTGGAGCGAGTTGGCACCACATCTGGACACTCCACATCTGCATACAAAAGTCACCTATTTCCCGTAAATTCTGAGGAGGGAGCGATGATATCTGGCACCACGTCCAATCACATCACAGATGTGTTCGACTGCGTTCATCTCTGGCTACTGGAGCTCGGTGGGAATGTGGGTCGTCCGTGAGGCACGCCGAATTAGTCGACGCAGTTGCGATAACACTGTGAGCCGCATGTCGCAGTGCTTAAAGCACCTGCCTAGTAAGCAGGAGATCGCAGGTTCGAATCTTGGTCCAGCACACATTCTCACTCGTCATCTCTGATTCAACTTAATGCTCCGATGTACCTGATATCAGTACCCCCTTACCTTCCCTTTCTCGCCGCCCCGCCCTCCCACGCTCTACTTACAAATAAGGTGTCAAGGGGCCCTTCCTCTGGTACACAACGGATTTGCGTCCTGCCATTGGCATGATGAAGAAGATATCGGGCTTCATCAGCCATGCAACGCCATGCCACTGCGCCAACGTCCACTGCCGATGGTCATATGTCCAATAAAGTCACAGTTGCGGATGTCGTGGTGTTAACATTGGCAGGTGCATTGTTCGTCGGCTGCGTAGGCCCATCGTTAAAGAGTGTTCGGTGCACTGTGCGCCAGAAACAGTGACACTATTCCCATTACTAAGGCCAGACGTTAGTTAAGCCACATTCACTACCTGTCCTGTTTTGCCAGTTTGCCCAGCCTAAGAACTCCAACATCTGTAATCAGGGATGGCCTACCAACCCCACGATGTCTGGAAGTGGTTTCACCTTGGTTTTGCAGATTGTTGAAGACACTCACCACAGCACTCCTCGAACACTCGATCGCGAAGCTTCCGAGACGCTCGTGCCGAACGTCCGGGTCATCACAGTCTGCTCTCGGCCAAACTCAGACGTATCGCGCGCCTTTCCAATTCTACACCCGGACAACACTCTTACTGATACAACATGCACCACGCGTGTATCTGACTAGCAGTAATTCCTCGCTAGGTTGCCGCGGGGCGGTTTTTTCCGTTACGTCTTTGTCACTATGCAGGCTGCAAATTAAAATTCACCTACTTCAGAACGGCGTCTCCTCGAAGTCCCTTCACTCGGCAATGTAGATACTTACAAGAAGATGTAAAAGCAGCGCTGATAAAATACTCCATCTAACATCTACAATTAATGAGGCTGCACAACTCTAGTTATGAAAGAAAGTTCCGTAGAAAAACTGTTATTCAGTTTTATCGGACAGTAAGAAAATGGAGTGGTTTCTGGAATATAACGTTCTAAATTTCCACACAAAAATGTTTATTTTGTCCTTGATAGCCAAAAATTCTTCTATCAGTGCCAAAGTTCCTAGTTGTTCCTCGGTCTGACGACGGTCAAGACTCCTCAACAGTAAATCCTTTCATTATTCATAAAGGTATCGATGCAATTGCAGGTCCTATAAAGTCTTGTTCCCGGTTACGAAATGGCACTTTGTTGTTAGAAACAGGCAGTGCCCTCCGGCACAAAAATTGCTTCGAACTACACAGCTACACACCTTCCCTGTCTGGGTGGAAGTGCACCGTACTTTAAACTTATAGCGCGGGATGGTTTGTACAAGATCAATCGACGGATTATCAATTGCGGACATTCAAAATTAACTGTCTGATCAGGGAGTAATGGTCATACATTGAGTAATAAAAATGGTTGAAAAGGAATTTGTACCATCCCGCATTCTCTTCTTGACGTTTGACAGAATTCGATTTCCAGCGAAAATGAAAGGGGGATATGAGATAATTTTGGTTCATCCTTACACCCCAAACCTACACGTTGCTATCAGTGTCAGAGGTTTAATCATACCCGCCAATCATGTTCCAAAACGGCTAAATGCGTTATCTGTGGCAGGGTTGCCCATGGCTGTGGCTCTCGACCACCACCCCCTTCTTTCATCAACTGTATGGGCGACCACACAGCTTCCTCTAGCGATTGCCCTATTTTTAATGATGAACGAATTATTCAGAAAATCTGTGTGAAGGAAGAGGTGTCTACCTTTGCTGTTCGTAAGTTATTCGTCAGTAGAAATCCCACTGTGCTCCCAGCAGGTAAATATAGCACTGTCTTCACCTCTCCTCGACCTAATAACGAGGTAGGCACGAAGACTTGCAATCTCACCTTTAGCACCACGGTCGTGAGGTCGGCCAGCCCAAACATCTCTCGTTCAACCTACCCGCTATCACCCACTCACTCCAAGGCTCAACCATCTTCTCCTGCTAAGTCAATGGAGCCAAAACTGGACGCGATGACTTCCAAAAAAGAGCCTACTCGTGAAGATTTTTTTATGTACCCATATCTCACAACCATCAACACCTCCTTCATCTCAACGCCCTGCTTCCAAGAAGGCTCATAATAAAAACAGATCCTCTTCTTTTCTGCCACGGCGTGTCTCTTTCACAGTGCTACCCAGCAGTAGCCGGCCTCGGCCGTCTTCAGTGTCGCCCAGATGCACCACTGGCGGCCAATCAACCAGCCGATCACTGGCGGCAGGAGCTGCCTCCCAACAACCTAACGATCAGGATCTTCTGCCTCTGGCGGAATGCCATTCCACGCCATCGGTCACCAGATCTCAGCGGCCGCTGAGTTGATGGCAGCTGAAGAGAAATTTTTCCTTATTTCGTCCACCCTAAGTCAATTACCCATTGGCATATCCGTGGAATTCGCTCCAATCGGGACGAACTGTCGATCCTCTTATCATCCTACTCCCCAGTCATGTTCTGTCTTGAGGAAATAAAGCTACATTCCCATGCTCGCTTTGTCTTCCCTCGCCGGCCAATGTGGCCGAGCGGTTCTAGGCGCTTCAGTCCGGAACCGCGCTGCTGCTACGGGCACAAGTTACAATCCTGCCTCGATTATGGATGTGTGTGATGTCCGTAAGCTAGTTAGATTGAAGTACTTCTAAGCCTACGGCACTGATGACCTCAGATGTTAAGTCCCATAGTGCTTAGAGCCATTTGAACCATTTTTTGTCTTCCCTCATTTCCAATCAGTCTGGTCTGATCTCCTCTCTGTTTCTGGTGTTCTGGCACATGGGGGACTTACAATTCTTCTCCATGATACTGTACATTATCACCCAATCCACTTGCACAGCTCCTTCCTAGCTGTCGCCATACATCTTTCCTTTTCTGGATTCACCTTCGCTCTTTGTACCACATATATTTCATGGTGTACAGCAGTGGCCAGAGCCGATCTCCTTCATCTCCTTGGTCAGCCTCCACCCCCCTATTTGCTGGTTGGGAACTTCAACACCCACCACCCGCTTTGGGGATCTCCGCGTCCTTGTCCGAGCGGCTCCCTATTGATTGACTTCTTCCACCAAGTGGATCTTGTTTGCCTCAACAATGGGATACTTAAATTTTTGTTTGCCTAAAAGTCAGCCTACTCTCATTTTGACCAGTCCGTCGGTACTGCTCTGCTAGCTCGGCGGTTTGAAAGGTTCGCTCATGCTGATACTCGAGAGACGATTTTCCATGTGTCCTTCTATTACAGCCCCTAGTGGCATATATGCGCTCAAGATGCTGGAAGTTTTGCCAAGCCGACTGGACACTTTTATCCTCTCTAGCAACATTTGATGTTTGTCAATTTCCTGGAATCGACGATCAGTTCACTCATGTTACGAAAGCTATTCTTAAGCCGCGGAACCTTCAACATCTCGTATCTCTCCTTTGACCCGAGCCCCCCCCCCCCCCTCCCCTCCCAGTTCCTTGGTTCCTTGGTGGAACGAGACGTGCGCGATGCAACAAGCTACGAGAAACACACTCTTCGCGTTTCCGCCACCATCCTAAGTTGGTCCACTGTATCCGCTAGAAGCAGTTACGTGCGCGATAGCGTCGCATCATACGCGATAGCAAGAAGGCAAGCTTGGATTTCTTTACCAGCTCCTTTAATACCTTTACTTCCTTATCAGTTGTTTGGGTCGAATCCGACGGATATCCGGCGCGTCTAGATTTGCCCCGACCTGTGGGATAACTGTCATGCAGGATATTTTACTAGACCCAGTCGCAATCTCTAACTCATTGGGTCGGCACTTTGCTGAGATTTCGAGCTAATCTAATTACCCAACAGCCTTTCTCCCGAAGAAACAGGTAGCAGAAGAGCGACTTCTTGCTTTTTCCTCTCAAAATCGCGATAGTTAAAATGCCGTTTTGTCTCTGCGGGAACTCAGACTTCTACTCTACTTCTCTCACTCTTCTGCTCTGGGACCAGATGGTATCCACGTCCAAATGTTGTTGTATTTATCATACCCTCGTTTGTGCTACCTCCTTCGTCTTTATAATCGACTTTGGGCCGACAATAGGTTCCTCAGAAGATGGAGAGAAGCTATCGTCATTCCTGTTCCGAAACCTGGGAAGGACAAACATCTGCCCTCCAGTTATCGCCCAGTCTCTCTCAAGAGTAGTGTTTTTAATGTTTTGGAGCGTTTGGTAAATTGCCGCTTAGGCTGGTGATTGGAGTCCTCAAATCTTTTAACAACTGCCCAATGCGGTTTCCGAAAGCATCTTGTTGCTATCTCCACTCATATCATGAACAATTTTCTTTCAGGAAACGCCAAACGGTAGCTATATTTTTTGATCTGGAGAGGGCATACGATACCTGTTGGAGGACAGGCATCCTCCGCACACTGTTCTATTTGGGCTTTCAAGGTGGGCTACCCCTTTTCATCTGTGTATTTACGACAGAGTGAACATTTAAGGTGCAGGTGGATACTCCTCTATCCCATACTTTCTCGCAAGAAAACGGGGTGCCCCAGGGTTCCATGCTAAGTGTTGTACTGTTTGCCATCGCCATAAATACAATAATGGATTGCCTCTTTCTCGATGTCTCGGGCTCCCTCTTTGTCGACGATTTTGCAATCTACTAAAGCTCTCAACACATCAGCCTTCTTGAATGACGTCTTCAAGGATGTCTCCATCGCCTCCACTCATGAAGCATCAAAACCGGCTTCAGATTTTCTCCCAGTAAGACCCTCTGTGTAAATTTTTGGCAACGTACGGTGTTTTATCTGCTCTCCCTACATCTAGGCCCTGTTGATCTCCCGTTAGCGGACACTGCCCAATTCATGGGACTTATGTTCGACAGAACTTTGTGCTGATCTTCCCACGTTTCATATCTTTATAGTCGCTGCCTGCGATCCCAAAACACCGCTTCCCTCAACTGCTACATTCACTTCCCTGACACTTTCCTAAAACCTTCTTGACAAATGGGGGTACGACGCCACCTTCTCTGTAACTTTATGCTCTATATGCACAAATGGAGGATGCTACATTTATTTACACTGACGGCTCCAAGACCACCTTTTGATGTCGGGAGTGCCTGTATTATTGACGACACGCCTATTAGATTTCGGCTTCCCAACCAGTGTTCGATTTTTACAGCGGAACTTTGCGCTGTTCTCCAGACAGTTCAATTCATCTGTCGCCATCAGCGGATACAGCATATTATATGCTCGGATTTGCTCAGCTCTCTTCTCAATCTCCACCCTCTGGTCCACCGGATTCAGGACTGCCACCACATGCCACACTTGAGGGGCATCTCTGTGGCATTCCTCTGGATTCCAGGGCACGTTGGTATCCGCGGAAACAAGGCAGCCGATATAGCGGCAAAGACTGCAGTCTCTCTCCCTCGCCACGCTGTTGGCATAGTTACCTTTGCCCATCTACGGGGTGTTTTATGTCGTCGAGTTGCTCTTATATGGCACACACATTGGTCTGCACATCACGATAAAAAATTACGGGACATGAAACCTCTTCCCTGTGCTTGGACCTCTTCCTCCTGGCCTCGTTGTCGGGAGGAGGTAACTTTAATTAGACGCCGGATTGGGCACTGTCTTTTTAGCCATCGACATCTTTTAAGTGGCGATCCTCCGTCGCTTTGTTTCCACTGTTCTCAGTCGTGGACAGTGAGACACCTTTTACTTCACTGCCCCTACTTTAATCTGCTACGCACCAGTTTACAGTGTCGCCTGATATAGCTTCCATTTTAGCAGATGACGTGCGCTCAGCCGATCGCGTCCTTCAGTTTATAAGTGATAGTGAGATGACATCGGTCATTTGAAGCTCTTTTCGGGGAAAATAGCCCCCCCCCCTTCAAAAGCACTTTTTAAATATTTCCTTCCGCTTTTAGTTTCCCTCCTTCTTTAGTTTCGCTCCCATTGGTGCTGATTTAAATTCCTGTTTGTACCCTTCAGTAAGCCACAGATTGGGCGCTTTTGAGCATAACTGTTTCGCGCCCTAAAACCATAATAAAATAATCTCTATCGCATGCTTTTTGGCTGCAGGTTGCAATAATATTTAAACTTTATTTTTAAAATTTTGAAGAAATTACAACGGTGTAATCTCAAGAAAAATAATTTCTCTGAAAACAATATTACCCAAGTTTTTGGATGTAAACGGCATCATTGGATACCGGACCATTGCTTGCATGTATTAACCTGTTTCGTTCAAGCACATGCATTAGAAAGATAATATTATTTGTATAACATTCCATGTTCCATAAACTGAACAGACGGAGATGAGAACCGTAATAGAGGGTAGCTCACTTAAACGAGAACTGGCATACCTCAAAAGTGGAGCTCAGGCTCACTGGCGTTTTCTGTATTTGGCAACATCACTGCACTTAGGGTCTTAATACACCCCATTAGTCACTCCCAAAATATGAGCAAGTTAACCAGCTGTTGACAGACACGCACCAGCAACATCCAAAACACTGCTACTGTATGTTAAATCAGAATAGCGTAGCCGGTAAACTAAAGCGTAATAAGGTATTATATTACGGACGAAAATCCGAAGCAGGCACTGCTTTGTGTATACGACCAATAAAAATATGTGAAGTAATCATGTTATGTAACCGCTTGTTGCCATAACATTTCAGTATTTCAAAAATATTAGTCGAAGTACAGTTTTCAGCGTAATTAGTAGAAGACTCTACAGATAACTAAGAAATCAACTTTCTACCATAATGAAAGCAGACTCTACAAAAGCAGGAGAACGATGTTCACAATTTCTTTTATTAACTCATACTTATATGGATGCTCACCGGAAAAATAATAGTCTACCTCATGAAACAGAACACTGGTCGCCAAGGAGCGAGATAGACAGTGTAGGCCTGGTACCAGTCGGTCACGTCATGGAACTGAAGTAGTATCAGGTGCCAGTCCGTTGCAACGAATCAGCGCGTAAGATAGTTCCAAATAAACGGAGACGTGACAAATGGTAAAGAGGAGCTACTGTGCTTGGACGTGCCCATAGCCACACCGTGAATGAAGCTGCCCGATTTCTTTGTGGACTGTTCAATTTGTCTATAAGGAATGCTGCACCACTCGTAGGTATGTAACATGGTGTAAGAACAGGGATCGTAAAAACACCCTATTCAACGGGGACCGGAGACGAATGACGCGCTTTGTCAATGACAGTCGGTTTCAAATCCGACAGGAGCTGCACCTAGAACAACCCCCGAATATAACCATCAGTAAATGGCAACAACAGGATATGGAAAGCTTGAAAAACCTTCCTTTCTGAACTGAAGTCATTATTAAGACTAGAGGCGGTATTACACGGTATTAGCTCCACGTCTGGGGGTGGTCCTAGCAGGATTTTACTTCTGCAAGCACCACAGATGTTTCATCTTCATCTACAGCTACATATACATGGATATTCTGCAAATCACACGTAAGTACCTGACAGAGGGGTCATCGAACCACCTTCACAATAATTCTTTATTATTCCAATCCAGATCAACGTGCGAAAAAAACGGAACACCTATATCATTCCGTACGAACTCTAATTTCCCTAATTTTATTACGCTGATCGTCTCTACTTACGTAGATTGGTAGATCGGCATCATGAAATTATTTTCCTTCTCAGAGGAGAAAGTTACAGAAATTTCGTGAGAAGAGTCCCCCGCAACGAAAGACGCCTTTGTTTTAATGACGTCCACTCCAAATCCTGTATCATGTTCGTGACACTCACTCTCTTCTTCCGGGATAATACAAAGTGTCATGCTCTTCTTTGTACTTTCTCGATGCACTCTGTTAATCTTATTTGGTAAGGATTCCAGACCGCGCAGCTATACTCCAAAAGAGGATGGACAATCGTAGTGTAGGCAATCTCTTTAGTAGATCTGTTACATTTCTAAGTGTTCTGCCAATAAAACGCAGTCTTTGGTTTGCCTTCCCCACAACTTCTTCTATGTGCTGTTTCCAATTTAAGTTGTTAGTAATTGTAAATCGTAGGTATTTAGTTGAATCTGCGGTCTTCAGATTTGACTGATTTATCGTGTAACTGAAGTTTAACGGATTCCTTTCAGTACTCATACGGATGACCTCATACTTTTCATTATTTAAGATCAACTGCCAATTTTTGCACCATACAAATATCTTTCCTCAAGTGAAAGGGCAGGTTGGTGAGGCACGTGTTAAGGCACGTAGGAGCTGTAAACATGGCCCTGGAAGGGATGAGAGACGAGAATAAGACTGTGCATCACGAACGGTATTTGTGGACGTTGTAACAGATGGGTAGAAAACTAAATGAAGTGCAATATCACATGAAACCATTCTGAAGATATAGTGGTATTTAAATAAAGTGGTATTTAGTTAGAAATGGCGACAGCCCGTTGTATTACTGATTCATATAGGTGTTATTAATTAGGTATTCAGCGTTTTACCAGACGTCACAAAATGTGTGTAGTGCTGAAAAAACTGAAAGTTTCACCGGAATATTGGATATAATATGAATTCTGCAAAATATGGCAGAGGACCCATTTAGTGCGATGTCAGTTTTAGTATGTTAGTATTAGTGAGAGTCAGCTATTGTTCCTCAATCAGTTATGTTCCAGCAACGTTTCTCTATTAACATATTTTTCCGTGACTGAAAAGTAGAAGCACTTTAATAAGCCATCAAGTTAGACAAAGTAACCACTACTTTTAAGTATACGACATGTTAAGATTGCTTATGGTTTCATTTCCAGGAGGAGCCATGAAAGAATGACCACAGTTGACACTTGTGTGCGAGCTGTTCATTGCATAATTTTTGTCTTCTTGCTTTCTAAGATATTAGTACGTAAGACCGGAAGAATTTGTATACGTTCTGCATCAAGTTCTCTTAGCAGGTTTTTGTGAGATACAGATATTAGACAAAAAGGTTTATAAATCATAAATATAAAATACTGATATGAATAATTAACAGAACTATGGAAAAACTGACTAAAGTTGTCCTGTGTCGGAAGCGGAGAAATACGGGAACACATGATCCAATATTGACCGTAGGACTAGGTAGGAGAAACGAAAAAGCCATATCTGTAGCACTTGTAGATTTACAGAAACTTTTTGCTGGCCAGGAGCCTTTAGAATTCTGCAGTTATCGGGAATAAAATGTATGGAGTTAAAGATTATCTACAACTTGTACACAAACTAATCTGCCGTTATACGAATCGGAAGACGTGAAATCGTGATAGTAACTGAGAAGACAACTTTCTGTGAACTTAAAAGTAAGGGCGGTAACATTAAGAGTGCAATGAGGTTTCCACTGTAAAATGGAGAGGAGTGAGCGGATAAATGGACAAAAATGAAAGAAAAAAATCGTAACGAGTTAAGAGACTTGTTGTTATCAATACTAAACTACATCAAGACGACAAAGAACAGTAATTCACATGTCAATGCTTTGTCGACATAATAGACATTCAAGCAGCATGGCGTGCGAATTGAACATCGTCCCAAAGAAGTACACTTCTGACAATTTCACGTGCTTGTGTGGAACTTTCTGTGCGTTGTACTCAAGTGAGGGGAGACCATGTATGACACCTAACGGGGCAAAACCACAGTCTCAAATGTTCTCTATTTTTTACTAATCAAGTCTCGAAACTCTTTCGACTGACAGTCATTTACTGAAGTCATTTACATTGCTGTGTAGATCCAAGGCAAGATCAAAGAAATTCAGGTCATTATTTTCATGCTGCAGATCTTCAGTGGACACTATTTTCATGAAATTGATTGTAAGAGTAAAACAGTAGATCTAATTCTTCATAAGTATCTTCGAAGATAAAAATTACTTCGTCAGTGTACCGAGCGCAGAAGCTAATGTTACTTTTTTGCTCAAATTTATTACTGAAGAAATATTCTTTGACGGAATTTATGAAAATGTCAGATAAAATGCAGTTTTGCTGTTCAGTTGGTTAACTAACTACCGACATTGTTCTTGTTTCTTTTTTATGTTTATCGTAATTCCCGTTGTACAAGAGAACTGGAGAATGGCGTAGATCAGTCAACGCGGCGATAGATCAACTCATTTAGTCCTAAGTACAACTCATATTCGAACAACTGTCGACAAGAGATTTACTTCGGTGTCTATACCATGTTAAGCACTCATATAAAAATGGACAAGCACATCTATACTTCTCGATCATCTATTAAACCCGTATTTCATTAACGCCATTCTGCATTTGTACTGCTGATAGGCAAGAGGCATAAGAGTAATGGATGCCTAATGTTGTGCCTCACAAGAAATGGTACGTCATTTTCTTCTTTTATGAATACTTTAATTCTGTTAAGTTAGTACTTCTTTCTCTTACTTTGAGGTAAACAAGAGACCTGAGATTATAATACTCCGGCGGGTACCTTATTAAGAATTATTGCCCATCTTCGTCGATGTAATATTTCTTTGCGAAGGTAATCAACAGTTTCCTCTCTGGAAATTAAGGAATGCAATATTTCGCTAGCAAATAACCGTAACTTTGTTCTTACACGGAACGCAGTGTGAATTATCCCGCACCAAATATTAATGAAGTACATCCGAAATGTGTACCTTCACTTCTTGTTTAAACGAGTCGTTACTGGCTTTTTAACAGATGAATCTATATACACTAATGGAAAAAATAGTAACATCAAAATAAAAGTTTAGCTTAGAGTAGTGAAATTTCGGGAATACAATTGTCTATAAAACTTACTGAAGTGATTAAGGTTGCAAGATCATAGCGTACTATAATGCGAGATGTTGTTGTTGTGGTCTTCAGTCCTGAGACTGGTTTGATGCAGCTCTCCATGCTACATTCATCTCCCAGTACTTACTGCAACCTACATCCTTCTGAATCTGCTTAGTGTAGTCATCTCTTGGTCTCTCTCTACGATTTTTACCCTCCATGCTGCCCTCCAATACTAAATTGGTGATCCCTTGATGGCTCAGAACATGTCCTACCAACCGATCCCTTCTTCTACTCTCGTTGTGCCACAAACTTCTCTTCTCCGCAATCCTATTCAGTACTGCCTCATTAGTTATGTGATCTACCCATCTAATCTTAAGCATTCTTATGTAGCACCACCAATTCGAACGCTTCTATTCTCTTCTTGTCCAAACTATTTATCGTCCATGTTTCACTTCCATACATGGCTACACTCCATACAAACACTTTCAGAAATGACTTACTGACACTTAAATCTATACTTGATGTTAACAAATTTTTCTTCTTCAGAAAAGCTTTCCTTGCCGTTGCCAGTCTACCTTTTGTATCCTCTCTACTTCGACCATCATCAGTTATTTTGCTCCCCAAATAGCAAAACTCCTTTATTACTTTAAGTGTCTCATTTCCTAGTCTAATTCCTTCAGCATAACCCGACTTAATTCGACTACATTCCATTACCCTCCCCTTTGCTTTTGTTGATGTTCATCCTATACCCTCCTTTCAAGACATTGCCCATTCCGTTCAACTGCTCTTCCACGTCCTTTGCTGTCTCTGACAGAATTACAATGTCATCGGAGAACCTCAAAGTTTTTATTCCTTCTCCATGGATTTTAATATCTACCCCGAATTTTTATTTTGTTTCCTTCATTGCTTGCGCAATATAGAGATTGAATAATGTCGGGGAGAGGCTACAACCCTGTCTCACTCCCTTCCCAACCACTGCTTCCCTTTCATGTCCCTCGACTCTTATAACTGCCATCTGGCTTCTGTACAAATTGTAAATAGCTTTTCGCTCCATGTATTTTGCCCCTGCCACCTTCAGAATTTGAAAGAGAGTATTCCAATCAACATTGTAACTGTATTAAATATAAAATGCTGGTATACTAAAAACCAGATTAAGGGCCAGAATGTTGAATGTAAGCAAGCGAACGAGAGTGCATTGTGTTGTACAGGTGACGGAGGTCAGTTTGTGGGATGGAGTTTCGTGCTTGTTGCACTTAGTCAGTCAACACAGGGACGGTTACTGACGTTCGTGGATGACGCTAGAGTTGCCGTCCGATGATGCCCCGTACGTGCTAGATTGAAGACAGATCTGGTGATTGAGCAGGAAAAGGCAGCGTGTCAACATTCTGTAGAGCATGTTGAGTTACGACAGCAATATGTACGACAGCTTTATCCTGTTGGAAAACAACCTCCCCCGCCCGTAGAGTACTCTTCATGATGGCCGGCCGGTGTGGCCAAGCGGTTAAAGGCGTTACAGTCTGGAACCGCGCGACAGCTCCGGTCGCAGGTTCGAATCCTGCCTCGGGCATGGATGTGTGTGATGTCCTTAGGTTGGTTAGGTTTGAGTAGTTCTAAGTTCTAGGGGACTGATGACCTTAGAAGTTAAGTCCCATAGTGCTCAGAGCCATTCTTCATGATAGCAGTACAACAGGTCGAATCACCAGACTGACGTATAAATTTGCAGTCAGGCTACGTGGGATAACCAGGGGAGTGCTCCTGCAGTCATCCGTAAACGCAACCCTGACGACAGCTCGAGGTGTAGGTCCAGTGTGTCTAACACGCAGAGAGGCTGTTCGCAGGCCCACAACTGGTGTGCTCCTAGCCAGCAGCGAGGCAGAACCATCTTTCACCTGGAAACACACAGACTTCCACCTTACCCTCCACTGAGCTCTGGCTTGACTCCACTGATGTCACAAAAGGCGGTGATTCGAGGTCAGTTGAATGCACTTTCCTGGGCGTCTGGCTCGGAACTGTCTTTGAAGTAACCGATTTGTAACAGTTCGATATGTGACTGGGGTGCCAACAGCTGCTCTGATTGCTGCTGCAGATGCAGTACGATGAGCCAGAACCATACGCCAAACACGACGTTCTTCCCTCTTCGTAGTGCCACATGCCGTCCGTCTTCGGCCAATGATCAGCGAACACAGCGCCAATGATCAGCGAACACGTGTCAGGAGACGCTCCGGACAATGGTGGGACACCAACCACTGTGTCGCGCGCCATGCGGCCTGGCAACCAGGAATGATGGTCTGGGTGCCGTTCCTTTTCATTGCTGCCCTCTTTGGGTGCCGCCCGAAGCATCCTTACAACCTTACAGCATAGCGGTGTGCCGACGATATTCTGCGTCTCGTTCTGTTGCCCTTCATGGCAAGCTATCCTGGATTTTCATTTCATAAAGGTAACGCCCGCACGCACCATGGCGAATGTTTCTGCTGCTCGTCTTCGTGTTGCCAACACGTACATCGGCCGGCAAGATCGCTTCAACTCTCCCCCGCTGAGAACTCTTCCAGGAATAAGAGCATGGTTCTCCAACTAGCTCGGGTTTCTGACGATAATTGGACAAAATTTGGCTAGATATCCCTTAGGAGGACGTCCAACAACTCTGTCAATGACACAAGCCGAATAATTGCTTGCTTAAGAGCAGAGGTGGACCAAGACGTCAATGACCTGCTCAATTTGTGAAGCCCTTTCTCTTGAATAAAACATCCATGTTTTTTTGCCACTAGATGTGCATTACATCTACCGATTTCCGTCTCACTCGGGAAAATCCAGGTTTTTTTTGTCAGTGTGTATGTAGTCTGCCTGGTTAGGTGCAAGAGTGGGCCTTAAAAATCTTTCAAGGTAAAACAGATAAATAATGTAGATAGGAAGATTAGTGTTGATTGTAATTGTATGTAGAGTCCAGTGTAATCTGTCTTCGCACTTTCTTGGCGGGCTGAGGGTGTAGGTGTAAAGGTAGTAGGCGAGGGGGGCAATCGCTTCATGACTGCTGGCAGCAGATATGTTTTATAAGTTATCTGTTTATAACAGTCCCCAAACAAGAGTGCGAAAAGCTGCATGCAGAACAGGAAACTAAAAATGCTCCCACAATTCGTTCCCAGAATTTCTTGCATCACACATCGACTCTCAGTTTACTAAATTACAGGTCGATTTTCTCGCAAAGTGTCATTTCTTTCTTTATTGCACAGGGCACATACTACTTTCAAACTCCAGAACCCACGTTTCCTTAGAATCTCTATTACGGTACCAGCAACGACTACAAATCACTTGTAGACGTACTACATTACCTTCAGAACGACTCTTATTGAGTGACAGGATAGGAGAAGTAGTGTTTAACGTTCTTACAGCGGATTGGTCCTAGAGCATTACAGCACAAGCTCATGTTGGATAGGAGCAAAGTTCCGTGCGTTTTGGTCACAGCTGGACCATTTACGACCTACAGACCGTCGTATCATCCTCAATCATTGGCGTCATCTGGATGCAGTATGGAAGGGCATGCGATCAGCATACCGCTCTCCCGGCAGTTGTCGCCTTTGCAGATCTTCTCAGTTCACATCGAGAGGCTTAGTGGATTTCGTTCCGGCCTTCCATCAAGAGAGAGAGAGACCTTTGGTGAGTAGAATAGGCGAAAGAGGATCCCTGGCAGCTGGCAACGCTATTGTCAACTTCCAATTGCGAAGTGCAGGCTGCAGGCGAAAACAATAGTTTTTTTTTATAGAGCTGCGACACCATCGAGGTATTCGCACAGAGAAGTATACACGAAATCGCGGTACGTGATTGGTTGGGGTAAACGCGTGAAAGAGACGCTCCGAGCCCACTGCAGCTGTCAGGAATCTTCTTTCGTTGATTCTGCCGTGCAAGCTGCTTCCGGAGTATGAAATGAAGCAGGGGAACGTTATACACGTTGTCCAAAAATTCAGTGCCCAAACAGACACGGATGACTACGGAGACAAAAGGAAGTATATTTCGTAAAGCAACCGTGTGTTGGAGCACTGAGTGTGCAGGAGGTTATTGTGTTTGCGTTATTGTTCTGATCACTATCATGTTACAATAAATGTTCAAAATGAGCACCTATAACCTCAGTGCAGAGTCGATATCGACGTAGCAGTCAGTCTCGTGTTCACTGGAAAATCCGTTGTGTGTTCTGTATTTGTGTCACCGCTGCAATAATTCTTGTAGAAAATTCCACCTTCGAGTTAACAGAAGTGGCGTACTCCTTGGATTTACGTAGCCCCAGAGGAAGAAATCAAATGTGGTGAAGTTCGGAGACCTTGCAGGCCAATGCACAGGTCCTCTCCGGCAGATCCGTCGATTGCCAAAAGTACTGAAACCACATCCTTCTTCTGATATCTAGGAGCACCTCCTCCAATAACGCCAGGAGGTGAACTAGCTACTGCCGAGAATTCTTCCGGGTTGTGTGGCAGTGGTGCATGGAACTTTTCTATCCCTGACGTTTCGTCCAAAACTACGTTGGACATCTTCGGAGGCACCAGAAGCACCTCCGAAGATGTCCAACGTAGTTTTGGACGAAACGTCAGGGATAGAAAAGTTCCATGCACCACTGCCACACAACCCGGAAGAATTCTCGGCAGTTGAAACATCCGGTCGTGAAAGCCTTCATTGTGTGATTAGAACTAGCTACTGCTGTCGTCTCCAGTCCAAAGGCTGGTTTGATGAACTCTCCATGCTACTCTATCTTGTGAGAGCTTCTTCATCTCCGATTAACTATTCCAACGTACATCTTTCTGAATGTGCTTACTGTATTCATCTCTTGGTCTCCCTCTACGTTTTCATCCCTTCCCCCCTCCTCCTCACTGCCCACCCCCCTCACTCTTCCCTCCAAGACTACGTTGGTGATCCCTTGATATCTCAGAAAGTGTATTACCAACTGATTCATTCTTCTAATCAGGTTGTACCACAAATTTGTTTTCTCCCCAATTGTCTCAGTACCTCCACGTTGATGACGTGATCTACCAATCTAATCGTCAACATTCTTCTACATCACCACAATTTAAACGCTTCTATTCTCTTTTGTCCAAACCGTTAATCAACCACGTTTATTTCCATACATGGCTACACTTCATACAAATACCTTCAGAAAAGGCTTCCCAACATTTAAATCTGTTCTTCAGGGTATTTTCGTTCTGTCGTTGCAACTATAAAACTGTTCGTTAACAATATGTTCGTTTTCACTTAACGTAAGTGCAAATGAGCATATTGTTAACGAACTGTTTTTCGATCTTAAAGCAAATCAGAATTTAAATAACTTAATTACACATCACTAAGGATGCTTTACCTCAATAAAGGGAATCGCTTATGGTGAAAAAAGCACGATTTTTTTGTAGTTGCGACGACAGAACGAAAATACCCTCAAGAACTACAAGCTAGCTACGAATGATATGGCCACACAAATAAAGAACTTAAACCTATATTCAATGTTAACAAATGTCCCTTTTTCAGAAATACTTTTCTTGCCATTGCCAGTCTACATTTTACGTCGTCTCCACTTCGGCGTCCACAGTTATTTCGCTGCCCAAATAGCAGTACTCATTCACTACTTTAAGTATCTTGTTTCCTATTCTAATTTCCTTAGCATCACCTGATTTAATGCAGCTTCATTTCATTATCCTTGTTTGGCTTTTGTATATGCTCATCTCACATCTTCCTTTCAAGACACTGTCTATTCTGTTCAAATACTCTTCCAAGTCCTTTGCTGTCCCCGTCAGACTTACAATGTCATCGGCAAACCTCAAAGATTTTATTTATTCTCCTTGGACGTTAAGTCCTACTTCTAATTTTTCTTTTGTTTCCCTTGCTGCTTGTTCAGTATTCAGATTGAATAACATCGGTGATAGACTACGACCCTGTCTCACTCCCTTCTCAACCACCACTTTCCTTTCATTGCCGTCGGATCTTGTAACTGCTGTCTGGTTTCTATATAAGTTGTAAATAGCGTTTCGCTCCCTGTATTTTAGCCATGCTTTCTTCAGAATTTGAAAGAGTGTATTCCAGTCAACATTGACAAAAGCTCTCTATAACCCCGCAAATGTTATAAATATAGATTTGACTTTGCTTAAACTATTTTCTAAGATCAGTCATATTGCCTTGCTTGTTCCTACTTTTCTACGGAATCCAAAGGTCTGCTTCTACCAGTGTTTCCATTCTTATGCAAAGAATTCGTGTTAGTATTTTGCAACGTGATTTATTAAAGTGAGAATTCGTTAATTTTCACACCTGTCAGCACCTTCTGTCTTTGGGATTGGAATTACTATATACCTCTCGACGCCTGAGGGTATTTCGCCTGTCTCATACATCTTGCACACCAGATGGAATAGTTTTGTCATGGCTGGCTCTCCCAAGGCTATCATTAGTTCTGTTGGAGTTTCGTCTACTCCTGGGGCCTTGTTTCAATTTAGATCTTTCAGAGCTTTGTCAAATTCGTCCCGCAACATCATTTGTCTCATCTCCTTTACGTCCACTTCCCTTTCAATAATATTGCTTTCAAGTTCCTCTCCCTTGGATAAACCATTTATATACTCCTCTCACCTTTCCCTTTTTTGCATAGCACTGGTTTACCACTTCACCTCTTGATATTCATACAGCTACTTTTTTTCCCTAAAGGCGTCTTTAATTTTCCTTTAGATGTTATTTATCTTTCCCTTAGCGAAATATGCTTCTAAATCCTTAGATTTGTCCTCTAGCCATTCCTGCTTAGTAATTTTGCAGTTACTGTCAATGTCATTTTTCAAACGTTTGTATTCCCTTTCACCGGCTTCTCTTGCTGCATAGTTAGATTTTCTCCTTGCATCAATTAAATTCAATATCTTTTATTCGAGGATTTCTACTAGCTCTTGTCCTTTTACCTATTTGATCCTCTGCTGCCTTCACTATTTAATCTCCTAAATGTGTTCCAGTCAACGATTGTAGGATGCTCTCTCAGAAGCTCTCAAAACCTTTGGCTCTTTCAACTTACCCGGATCCCGTTTCCTGAAGTCGCTACATTCTTCCAATTTCTTCAGTTTTAATCTACAGTTGCTAATCAATAAATTATGCTCAGACTCCACATCTGCCCCTGGACATGTCTTACAATTTAAAATCTGGTTCCGAAATCTCTGTCTTACCATTATATAATCATTTGAAACCTTCCGGTGTCTCCAGGTATCTCCCACGTATGAAGCCTTCTTTTATGATTCTTAAACCGAGTGTTACCCATGATTAAGTAAAGCTCTGCGCAAAATTCTAAAAGGCGACTTCCTCTTTCGCGCCTTTCCCTCAATCCATTTTCATCGACTATTTTTCCTTCCCTTCCTTTTCCAACTATCGAATACCAGTCGCCATGACTATTTCATTTTCGTCTTTTTTAACTATCTGAATTATTTCGTTTATCTCATTATACATTTCCTCAGTCTCTTCATCATCTGCAGAGCACTACTGAGGAGGATGTCGTCATCAGGAGAAACAAAACTGGCATTCTACGGATCGGAGCGTTGAATCTTAGATCCATTAATCGGGCAGGCAGGTTAGAATATTTGCAAAGTGAAATGGTTAGGTTGAAGTTAGACATAATGGAAATTAGTGAATTTTAGTGACAGGAGGAACAGGACTTCTGGTCAGGCGAATAAAGGGTTGTAAATACAAAGTCAAGTAGTGATAATGCAGGACTAGGTTTAATAATGTATAAGAAAATAAGAATCTGGGTAATCTATTACGAATACCATCGTAAACGCATTAGCGTAGCCAAGACAGACACGAAGCCCACGCCTACCACGGTAGTACAAGTTTACATGCGAGGTGAGCTTACCAGAACGCTTTGTAGATTGGACACCTTAGTCGAGCAGGCAACATGTAAGGCGCACGTAAGTAGTCACCCACGACACCGGTCCACATGTTTACAGCAAAACGTCTCCTGTGACCCTGCTCGGCTGTAACATGTGGGTTTTCACCCGACCACACATGCGAACTGTGACTATCGCAAATGCCTTCCGGAGTTAATTGTCCTATACCCACAGGACGATGAAGATGAAGCAAGTGTTCACGCAGCATACCCCTACTAAACTATGGTGAATACTGAGCACAGCAGCAATTGCTCGTGTACTTGTCTCTGGATTGTTCTCAAAATGTAACAGCAGTCCTTTCTCAACGTTAGGTGTGCGCATCGTCATTGCTTTGCCCGCATTAGCCCTACTGGTCATCAGTGTTCCGGTATTCCCCAGGCGAGCGTGCGTTGAAGTAAATGTGATGATGTGGACATCGCTGTGCAGGGCAACGTTCACGATACATTCGCCTAGCTCTTCGACTGTTGCTTTCAGGCGGACCGTAAACAGAGTACACTACTGGCCATTAAAATTGCTGCATCACAAAGATGACGTGCTACAGACGCGAAATTTAACCGACAGGAAGAACATTGCTGTGATATGCAAATGATAAGCTTTTCAGAGCATTCACAGAAGGTTGGCGTCGGTGGTGACACCTACAACGTGCTGACATGAGGAAAGTTTCCAACCGATTTCTCATACACAAACAGCAGTTGACCGGCGTTGCCTGGTGAAACGTTTTTGTGATGCCTCGCGTAGGGTGGAGAAATGCGTACCATCACGTTTCCGACTTTGATAAAGCTCGGATTGTAGCCTATCGTGATTGCAGTTTATCGTATCGCGACATTGCTGCTTTGGTCGAAATCCAATGACTGTTAGCAGAATATGGAATCGGTGGGTTCAGGAGGGTAATACGGAACGCCGTGCTGGATCCCAACGGACTCGTATCATTAGCAGTCCCGATGACGGGCATCATAACCGCATGGCTGTAACGGATCGTGCAGCCACGTCTCAATCCCTGAGTCAACAGATGGGGACGTTTGTTAGACAACAACCATCTGCGCGAACAGTTCCGCGACGTTTGGAGCAGCATGGACTATCAGCTCGGAGACCATGGCTGCGGTTACCCTTGACGCTGCATCACAGACAGGAGCCCCTGCGATGGTGTACACAACGACGAACCTAGGTGCACGAATAGCAAAACGTCCTTTTTTCGGATGAATCCAGGTTCTGTTTACAGCATCAAGATGGTCGCATCCGTGTTTGGCGACATCGCGGTGAACGCACATTAGAAGCGTGTATTCGTTATCGCCATACTGGCGTATCACCCGGCGAGAATGGGATGGGGTGACATTGGTTACACGTCTCGGTCACCTCTTGTTCGCGTTGACGGCACTTTGAAAAGTGGACGTTACATTACAGATGTGTTACGACACGTGGCTCTACCCTTCATTCGATCCTTGCGAAACTCTACATTTCAACAGGATAATGCCCGACTGTTCGACTGCTGCCCTGGCCAGCACATTCTCCACCCGCTCTTTACTGACTGAGTGTCGAAGAGTTTGAGATCACAATATACTGTGGATCTCAAAAAAAAAAAAAAAGTGGTTCACGTGGCTCTGAGTACTATAGGACTTAACAGCTGACGTCATCAGTCACCTAGAACTTAGAACTACTGAAACCTGTCTAACCTAAGGACATCACACACGTCCATGCTAACCTTGGACCGTAACGGCCCCGGGGTTCCAGACTGAAGTGCCTAGAACTGCTCTGCTACCACGGCCGGCTGTGGATCTCAAACTAACATTTGGTGTAGCAACGTTGGTCACAACGACTTTTGTCGAATTCACTTGTGTGTTAACTGGGCATGCTCAGCGCTCACGCAATAAGTTTCCGACACATGGTTGTTCTACGAAATTGATTTATTTTTGTCTCCTGTACCATTCCTGTTAGTTTGGACACTGAATATTTGGACACCCTTTATTAGAGCAGTGGGGAAGGGCAGAAGGTCCACTGCGGAAGAAGGAAGGCTGTTACATAAACGAAATTTTCAGCTAATATCTCTGCCCTTTCGCGCGTATTTAGTTTCAGCGTTGAGCTATAACGCCAGTAATTGTCACGTGCAGGCGGCGTTGAGCTGATGGCTGTGGTTTCTTGTAGCTGATCCCATGGCAGCCGAGGCTGTGCACAGTAGCGACCCGTGCCGTCGGCCCTGTGCTTCAGACTTTGGCCACGCTGCCACCCGCTTCTGCAGGGGGTATAAAAAGAGTGATTTCTTCGTAATGTGCGCACCAGCAAAGGATTCGGCGCTCCTTTGAGGTCTTTCGCGATTGGAGCGCTGACGGCTGGTGGCTGGCGGCCGGCGGTTGCCTTGCATAAAGGCTGGGCGCTGGCGCAGGCGCACCAGCGCCACCTCCCAGCGGGCCGTCAAAGCGCCCAGTGGCGCCTCCGAGCTTTGTGGACGCCCAGCAGCTCCAGCTGGTAGTAGCGCGCCTTCCAGCACGAACAAAAAAAGCACCTTTCGGAAAGAGAGACGCTGAAAATACATGCATCCTGATGAATGCTCATCTGCAGTTCATGTGGAGAAATCGCTCTGACGTTCAGGTTACAGTTATTTGATCGCCACCGTTTCCAACTTATTCAGTTGGGCCTCTGCTGGAAGAGAGACATTTTAGCCGTTATCATTTACACAAGCTTTGTTTCAATGAATTTTATCTTAGTTAGTATTGGTTAAAAAGTCTTGGTTGCAATTTTATTTCTTTATTTCTCAACGACGTGTTTCGTCTTATTTAGGCATCTTCAGGTTATCTTTTCTAGATGAACGCGAGAGGCACCAAAATCTGCATAACACGTTACCTATCACAGGAGCGAGTAACAGTACTCTATCCATGGTAAATGTTATCTTTGACTGAATTACTTTCTTGGATTTAACCTTCGTTCATATGATCTTGAATTTATTTATAGATGTTTGATAAAGAATCTATGATAATCCTTTCCTTTTATCCCCCCTTTTTGTATGCTATTCTCAGTATTTGAATGGTATAGGTGTTAGTCAAAATATTACCGGTGTAGATTTTTTCGCCAATAGTTGCTGTTACTGTCAAGATGACACACTTCCCTACTTTAAGTTTCCACAAAGTCTATTAACTGGGGTTTTCTGTCCTTGGGGCGTGAAGATCTTCTCCGTTGTCGTACAGTATCCGCAATATGCCAGACATCTTCTAGCGCAAAGCAACCATGTACCTCTCCAGAAACATCTTTAGGTTTGACACTATGACAGCTCTGGAGTTGAATGAGATCAAATCTGTCAAGTGCGCTGAGAAATTAACTGAAATAATTCCAATCCAAATGTGGCATACAGCAAACCAGTGCTTAACGGTGTTGTTAAAAATAGTCTTGGCTGCAATTTTAGTTTTTTTATTTTTCAACGACGCGTTTCGTCTTATTTGGGCAATTTCAGGTTACCTTTTCTAGATGGACGCGAGAGGCATAATGCGTTCCCGTTCACAGGAGCGAGTACTGAAGTTACGCTTATTTACTAATACGTATTGTTAAACAGTTGTTGCAGTGCAAATAAGATGAGTGGTAGACTCGTGTGATCGCAGCTCTCTCTTGCTCACCTTTGTTAGTTTGTTTCCTGTCGCCTACAGTTTTCGAGCTTCGTCTGTTACGAACGGAACAGTCTGTGCCCGCCTCGGTTACACATCGGAACAGAGATGTGTGCACCACGGTTGCACTGCAACTGTCCTCGAATGATGTTAAAGAACTTACTCGGTGCAAAAAAGAAAGTAGCATCAGTTGTCAGCTTCATGATAAACTACTTATCAGTTCGTTAGCGGTCACACTCACTGTGATGTTTCTGTACTGGGTAACGCAAAAAGTTTTTGCCATTTAATGGATGTTCTCTTTTTTGTTTTTTCGCAGATTAAGCCATGGTGTCGCGATGTTCCATTGGGAAACGAAGGAAGATGGCTACCTGGATGGAGATCTTTCAATCCCCAAACATCATACTACAAAATTTCAAGGCATGGACCGCCTGGGATGTATCATCCCGCCAGACAGTTGGTAGGATTCGTGAGATGTTTGTAAGGAGGGCGTCCGTTCAAGACGATTGCAATAGAAACAGCTGTATAAAGAGATCAGTCGGAAGAGCATATCATCCTCGTCCAGGGAGCGTTGGTAGCCAGCCAGACAAAGTCCTGAAGCAGACTTTCTCCTGAGACTAATTTTTCTTCAAGGTTGTAGCGTTGCTCTTGAGGGGCGAAAAGAAAAAGAATTTGTAAGTAGGATGTTTAGGTTTTTTTATTGGTAACGTCGGCGCCACATAGCGCTCTGTATAAAAAATCACTGGCTGTGCCGTGTGCAGTCAGTGGCTGGTTATCATTGTTGCAATACTCGCCATTGTAGTGCTGGGCAGCGGCAGCTGGATGCTAACAGCGTTGTGCAGTTGGAGATGAGCCGCCAGCAGTGGTGGACGTGGGGAGAGAGATGGCGGAGTTTTGAAATTTGTAAGAATTGGTGTCATGAACTGATATATATATTATGACTATTAAGGTAAATACATTGTTTGTTTTGTATTAAAATCTTTCATTTGCTAACTATGCCTATCACTAGTTAGTGCCTTCAGTAGTTTGAATCTTTTATTTAGCTGGCAGTAGTGGCGCTCGCTGTATTGCAGTAGCTTGAGTAACGAAGATTTTTGTGAGGTAAGTGATTTGTGAAACGTATAGGTTAATGTTAGTCAGGGCCATTCTTTCGTAGGGATTTTTGGAAGTCAGATTGCGTTGCGCTAAAAATATTGTGTGTTAGTTTAAGCACAGTTATGTAGAATAGTTCTAAGGGGACGTTTCAAATTGTTATTTTTATATTTTTTGAAAAATGTCGAAAAAAGTGAATATTTTGGTGGGCCACTTGGCAAGAGAATCAGGGATTGATTACACTATTATAATAACATACGTTAAGCATTAAATACCTGGTTGTATTATTTTGAACAAGAGCAGCAGATTGATTTATTTGAGATGGTTTGGAAGAAACATTATCATTTCTTGCATTTTTATAGTCGCGATGTAGTAATACCCAGAACAACACTAAGGGACCAGAAGATTTACAGACTTTAAAAAAAAATGCAACATTACACAAAAATAGAGCTGATATAGAAATAATCGGAAAGCGATAATGTTCATTTTGACTCATGCTGCGTTCGGTCCATCAGCGTGATCGTAATTTCTGGTGATGAACTAACACAAAATAATTAACATTCAAGTAAACGAAGAGATGGAAATCATCAAGGTTAATTTACTAAAATAAGCACACTTATCTTTAACACACGTTTCTTTAATGCTACGTACCTTTTCATATTAAATTACAATAGATGAGCATTGTTGTTAAATACTATATACATAACAGACAAAATGTCCTCTTGATGCTGTCTGTTCGTTATCAATTACAAGAAACTACATGTTTTATGAATGGAAAAATGACAATTAGCATATTTACTGAATATTTTCCCATAAAATATAAAATACTGATGCTGAACGCAGCAACCCCGCGTCCGCCTTTCATGGAATACAAACAGTAAAAGGTGAGGCGCCCAATGCCTCATTTGTCTTGAAACAAGAGAATAATTTTTTTATATCATTAATCGATACATGTTGTGACGTAAAATATAACGTCACGAATTTTATATATATTTTATTTTTAATTCATCAGCAAGAATTTTTCTTTTGTTTCAGCATGTCTCTTTCTTTTGTTACCACTTTTACTTACGTGCGTAAGTAAATATATAACGGATTCTTGAAGGGCCGCTGTTATTCATGTACCAAGTTTAGCTGAATTGAATGTAATTTCGTTAATTTTTATTTATTGATTGCAAAGCAAGGCTTGAGAGAATTTCGATAGCGGCTGTGGAGCGGCCAAGATAAAACGTACTGAACTCATGGAATCTGCATAATTTAAAAACATGAACTTTAACGTAAATTAATTATCTGTTGCAATTTAAAAAGGTTCTTATAACGAAATCTCTCGCATTTGCAGTTACTGTTAACACTTTGAAAAATAAATTAATACTTCGGCGCGTAATGGCCGACCAGAGGCTGCATCGGAAGATGAGCTTGTCCCAGCGCAAATTACTGAAAAAATTCCTATTAAAAGTAGTTAGCCACTGCGAGCATTTGAGGTGACGACTGTTACAAAGAAATTAATTTTGTGATAATAATAACAATTTTATTTCAGGAGAAATACGAATAACTTACATAAAATATGTTTACAACCGATAAAAATGTCAATATTTATGTGACCTACCGTCACATGGGTCCCCTAGTGAGGGTGTTGTTGTTGTGGTCTTCAGTCCCAAGACAGGTTTGAAGCAGCTCTCCATGCTACCCTATCCTGTGCAAGTTTCTTCATCTCCCAGAACCTACTGCAACCTACATCCTTCTGAATCTGCTTAGTGTATTCATCTCTTGGTCTCCCGCTACGGTTTTTACTCTCCACGCTAACTCCCAGTACCAAATTGGAGATCCCTTGATGCCTCAGAACATGTCCTACCAACCGATCCCTTCTTTTGGTCAAGTTGTGCTACAAACTTCTCTTTTCCCCAATTCTATTCAATACCTCCTGATTAGTTATGTGATCTACCCATCTAATCTTCAGCATTCTTCTGTAGCACCACATTTCGAAAGCTTTCATTCTCTTCTTCTCCAAACCATTTATCGTCCATGTTTCACTTTCATGCAGGGCTACAATCTATACAAATACTTTCAGAAACGACTTCCTGACACTGAAATCTATACTCGATGTTAAGAAATTTCTCTTCTTTAGAAACGCTTTCCTTGCCATTGCCAGTCTACATTTGATATACTCTCTACTTCGACCATCATCAGTTATTTTGCTCCCCAAATAGCAAAACTCCTTTACTACTGTAAGTGTTTCATTTCCTAATCTCATTCCCTCAGCATCACCCGACATAATTCGACTACATTCCATTATTCTCGTTTTGCTTTTGTTGATGTTCATCTTATATCCTCCTTTCAAGGCAATGTCCATTCCATTCAACTGCTATTCCAAGTCCTTCGCTGTCTCTGACAGAATTACAATGTCATCGGCAAACCTCAAAGTTTTTATTTCTTCTCCATGGATTTTAATACCTGCTCGGAATTTTTCTTGTTTCCTTTACTCCTTGCTCAGAATACAGATTGAATAACATTGGGGAGAGGCTACAACCCTGTCTCACTCCCTTCTCAACCACTGCTTCCCTTTCTTGTCCCTCGACGCCTATAACTGCCATCTGGTTTCTGTTCAAATTCTAAACGGCCTTTCGCTCCCTGTATTTTGCCCCTGCCACTTTTAGAATTTGGAAGAGAGTATTCCAGTCAATATTGTCAAAGGCTATCTCCAAGTCTACAAATGCTAGAAACGTAGGTTTGCCTTTCCTTAATCTTTCTTCTAAGATACGTCGTAGGGTCAGTATTGCCTCATGTGTTGCAATAATTCTACGGAATCCAAACTGATCTTCCCTGATGTCGGCTGCTACCATTTTTTCCATTTGTCTGTAAAGAATACATGTTAGTATTTTGCAGCTGTGACTTATTAAACTGATATTTCAGTAATTTTCACATCTGTCAGCACCTGCTTTCTTTGGGATTGGAATTATTATATTCTTCTTGATGTCTGAGGGTATTTCAATTGTCTCATACATCTTGCTCACCAGATGGTAGAGTTTTGTCAGGACTGGCTCTCTCAAGGCCGTTAGTAGTTCTAATGGAATGTTGTCTACTCCCGGGGCCTTGTTTCGACTCAGGTCTTTCAGTGTTCTGTCAAACTCTTCACGCAGTATCGTATCTCCCATTTCGTCTTCATCTACATTCTTCCACTTCTGTAATATTGTCCTCAAGTACATCGCCCTTGTAAAAACCCTCTATATACTCCTTCCATCTTTCTGCTTTCCTTTCTTAGCTTAGAACTGGGTTTCCATCTGACTCTTGATATTCATACAAGTGGTTCTCTGTTGACCAAAGGTCTCTTTAATTTTCCTGTAGGCAGTGTCTGTATTACCCCTAGTGATATAAACCTCTACATCCTTACATTTGTCCTCTAGCCATCCCTCCTTAGCCATTTTGCACTTTCTGTCGATTTGTTTTTGAGACGTTTGTATTCCTTTTTGCCTGCTTCATTTCCTGCATTTTTATACTTTCTCCTTTCATCAATTAAATTCAATATTTCTTCTGTTACCCAAGGATTTCTACTAGCCCTCGTCTTTTTACCTACTTAATCCTCTGCTGCCTTCACTACTTCATTTATCAGAGCTACCCATTCTTCTTATACTGTACTTCTTTCCCCCGCTGCTGTCAAATTTTCCCTTATGCTCTCCCTGAAACTCTGTACAGTCTCTGGTTTAGTTAGTTTATCCCGGTCCCATCTCCTGAAATTCCCACCTTTTTGCAGTTTCTTCAATTTTAATCTGCAGTTCATAACCAATAGATTGTGGTTCAGAGTCCACATCTGCCCCTGGAAATGTCTTACAATTTAAAACCTGGTTCCTAAATCTCTGTCTTACCATTATATAATCTATCTGATACCTTTTAGTATCTCCGGGATTCTTCCATGTATACAACCTTCTTTTGTGATTCTTGAAGCAAGTGTTAGCTATGATTAAGTTATGTTCTGTGCAAAATTCTACCAGACGGCTTCCTCTTTCATTTCTTAGCCCCAATCCATATTCACCTACTGTGTTACTTCTCTCCCTTTTCCTACACTCGAATTCCAGTCACCCATTACTATTAAATTTTCGTCTCCCTTCACTATCTGAATAATTTCTTTTATCTCATCATACATTTCATCAATTTCTTCATCATCTGCAGAGCTAGTTGGCATATAAACTTGTACTACTGTGTTAGGCGTGGGCTTCGTGTCTATCTTGGCCACAATAATGCGTTCGCTATGCTGTTTGTAGTAGCTTACCCGCATGCCTATTTTTTTATTCATTATTAAACCTACTCCTGCATTACCTCTAGTTGATTTTCTATTTATAACCCTGTATTACCTGACCAAAAGTCTTGTTCCTCCTACCACCGAACTTCACTAATTCCCACTATATCTAACTTTAACATATCCATTTCCCTTTTTAAATTTTCTAACCTTCCTGCTTGATTAAGGGATCTGACATTCCACGCTCCGATCCGTAGAACGCTAGTTTTCTTTCTCCTAATAACAACGTCCTCTTGAGTAGTCCCCGCCCGGAGATCCACATGGGGCACTATTTTACCTCCAGAATATTTTGCCCAAGAGGACGCCATCATCTTTTAACCATACAGTAAAGCTGGATGCCCTCGGGAAAAATTACGGCTGTAGTTTGCCATTGCTTTCAGTCGTTCGCAGAACCAGCACAGCAAGGCCGTTTTGGTTGGTGTTACAAGGCCAGATCAGTTAGTCATCCAGACTGTTGCCCCTGCAACTACTGTAAAGGCTGCTGCGCCTCTTCAGGAACCACACGTTTGTCTGGCTTCTCAACAGATACCCCTCTGTTGTGGTTGCACCTACGGTACGGCCATCTTTGTCGCTGAGGCATGCAAGTCTCCCCACCAAGGCAAGGTCCATGGTTCATCTTGTAAGACTATAAATTCTGCGCAGACAAGTGATGTGGTTTTTAAATGCTTGAAAGAGTGTATTAATCTACAAAATAACCTTGCTTTAGCTCAACAGCTAAGCTTATAACTTCAAAACAACTACTATTGCTGTAAACTTCATCCACTCTATCTACTTTGTATCTCATATTAGAATGAACCAACTTCTTTCCCATATTGAAGTGTGGCTACAGCTCCCCCCTCCCCCCCCCCCCCCCCACACTTCAATTTCAAGTCTCATTTTTCAAGTGTGGCTAGTGAGGGTGTGTGTAATAAAGTCCACTGTGTATGTACAGACTCACTACCGTTTTATTTTTAGTTCAGTTTGTGAATGGCCAAAAGCTTATGTTTGGTCCACCTATTTCAATTCACTGTTCAATACTCTGTTCATTACACAATTGTGGGTGTCATACGTAAGTCACAATTACAGGTGAGTACTTTTATCAGTCCCATCTGTCTTTCTGTTTTTATTATGAATAGGAACAATCTGGTATCTTACAGACCCGAGGCACTTTGACTTACCCTCCCCCATTCGGGTTATAGGCGTAAGGGAAGGAGTCTTCGGATTGTTGTTATTACGGTAATAACAACAAGGGTGTGGCATAGGTGGCCGGGAGACCCCAAGCGGGGTGGTTCGGCCGCCGCTCCACAAGTTCATTAACACCACTACGGGATTTTCGTGTGATGCGGATGAAATGATGGTGAAAGAAACACAACACCCAGTCATCTCGAGGCAGAGAAAATCCCTGACCCCGCCGGGAATCGAACCCGGGACCCCGTGCGTAGGATGCGAGAACGCTACCGCAAGACCACGACCCACGGACGTTATTACTGTTAATTTTGATTTACATTGAAAGTGTAGCACCTGCACAAAAATTAACAGACAAATATATACATATACATTTACATTACAAAAAAATCATCATTAAAACATGAAATTACATAACTTACAACAGTCTTTTTATGTGCAGATACACTCCTGGAAATTGAAATAAGAACACCGTGAATTCATTGTCCCAGGAAGGGGAAACTTTATTGACACATTCCTGGGGTCAGATACATCACATGATCACACTGACAGAACCACAGGCACATAGACACAGGCAACAGAGCATGCACAATGTCGGCACTAGTACAGTGTAAATCCACCTTTCGCAGCAATGCAGGCTGCTATTCTCCCATGGAGACGATCGTAGAGATGCTGGATGTAGTCCTGTGGAACGGCTTGCCATGCCATTTCCACCTGGCGCCTCAGTTGGACCAGCGTTCGTGCTGGACGTGCAGACCGCGTGAGACGACGCTTCATCCAGTCCCAAACATGCTCAATGGGGGACAGATCCGGAGATCTTGCTGGCCAGGGTAGTTGACTTACACCTTCTAGAGCACGTTGGGTGGCACGGGATACATGCGGACGTGCATTGTTCTGTTGGAACAGCAAGTTCCCTTGCCGGTCTAGGAATGGTAGAACGATGGGTTCGATGACGGTTTGGATGTACCGTGCACTATTCAGTGTCCCCTCGACGATCACCAGAGGTGTACGGCCAGTGTAGGAGATCGCTCCCCACACCATGATGCCGGGTGTTGGCCCTGTGTGCCTCGGTCGCATGCAGTCCTGATTGTGGCGCTCACCTGCACGGCGCCAAACACGCATTCGACCATCATTGGCACCAAGGCAGAAGCGACTCTCATCGCTCAAGACGACACGTCTCCATTCGTCCCTCCATTCACGCCTGTCGCGACACCACTGGAGGCGGGCTGCACGATGTTGGGGCGTGAGCGGAAGACGGCCTAACGGTGTGCGGGACCGTAGCCCAGCTTCATGGAGACGGTTGCGAATGGTCCTCGCCGATACCCCAGGAGCAACAGTGTCCCTAATTTGCTGGGAAGTGGCGGTGCGGTCCCCTACGGCACTGCGTAGGATCCTACGGTCTTGGCGTGCCTCCGTGCGTCGCTGCGGTCCGGTCCCAGGTCGACGGGCACGTGCACCTTCCGCCGACCACTGGCGACAACATCGATGTACTGTGGAGACCTCACGCCCCACGTGTTGAGCAATTCGGCGGTACGTCCACCCGGCCTCCCGCATGCCCACTATACGCCCTCGCTCAAAGTCCGTCAACTGCACATACGGTTCACGTCCACGCTGTCGCGGCATGCTACCAGTGTTAAAGACTGCGATGGAGCTCCGTATGCCACGGCAAACTGGCTGACACTGACGGCGGCGGTGCACAAATGCTGCGCAGCTAGCGCCATTCGACGGCCAACACCGCGGTTCCTGGTGTGTCCGCTGTGCCGTGCGTGTGATCATTGCTTGTACAGCCCTCTCGCAGTGTCCGGAGCAAGTATGGTGGGTCTGACACACCGGTGTCAATATGTTCTTTTTTCCATTTCCAGGGGTGTAGTTGTTTTAGTCTTTGTGTTTTTGACTGTTACAGTTTTACATGGTCTATCAGTTCATCGTCGACTACAACATTTTTGTATCTGATCGAAGTAAACGTTGCCGACGGCGGTTTGTTGCTGGTCTGGCGGTGCGTCGCTGCCGGCGCCGGTTCTTTGGTCCAAGCGGTGACGTAGGCCCGAACAGCTGCCGGTCGGTGGGCGTGGCGCCGCGCCCGCTGCACAAACAGGACAACCGCCGATCGCTCGCCGCGTCGCACAACATGTAAACATTTCACCGAGTATCAGTTCATCAACATAATAAAGTAAATATACATACCACAAATGTTGAGAAAAATTCATTAGTTTCCCAAACACTCCACAGTCACTCGTGTTCACTGTTTACGGAATGCATTGGAAGAATGTACGAACGAACGAGTTCCAGGTCTTTAAATCAGTTCTGGCACGAACTCACACATTTTACATGTTTAACATAACTGTGGTTTTAAGCTAAGTGTTCACTTGATCGCAGTACGCACTGTCACTATGTGAGTGTTCGGTTGAGCACGTAGCAGTCACACTTTTAGCTTCTGCCGGTCCGTAGACCACACTCAGCTGTGTGCTACCTATAGCATATTTTCACAGTCCACTGCTATGGCTCCGTTTATCAGAAGTCTCACTTCTTTGCCGAAACATTTATCCACACTGTGAAAGTCAATCATGTTTTGCATCTAAATTGTTTTCTCCATTTGAGCTATTAATTTTTATTCTTTGGTTCACTATACTTTCAGAACAGTCTTCCACTGTTAAACACAGTCACATATGTGTTCTTGCACAGTTAACTGTTCACTCTTTTATGTCATTCCAATTCGTAGTTCAGTTTGACCGTCTTTTCACTATTTCAGGATTCGGATAGTCACTTTTAAATTAAAACATGGTTTATTCCCTTTTACTATAATTACGGAATAAATATGCTTTCCATCTTACATGTTAATATTATATATATACAGATAGATATGGTACAATTAGAGTTCCTTCTAGGTCCGTTTATTACTTAGTATTCAGTGATTGACCTACTTGTCACCTCGTACTTAAGGTGTTGACCAGTTGGTCATACTGGACCCGTGAGTTCAGTAGGTTTTATGGTATGTGTATTATTTATTCATTCAACACTGATTCAGAAACTTTTGTCATTGTTGCGTTTTGAGCTGCCTTGCTTACGCGCGGGTGTACCTGCAACCGCCTTCAAGTTGGAATCAGTGTGGAAGTTAAGAGATATTATACTGTTTGAAATTTTTTGTTACGCGAATTCTCGCGTGTGTACAGCGATTCGCCGTTAATGTGCGCGTCTGACGACGATGCACAATGCTTCCTCCCCTTTCAAGGTTTATCCTGTGCAGAGCGTCCTTACGCAGATTAATTTGCTAATTTCTTTTCTGTCACGGCACTTGTTTAAGTGCAGTATTCTCCTTCTGTCACAACTCACTCATTCATACACTTAACAACTACTCTATATCTAACAAGCACAAGTATAATATCAAATAAACATAAAATATATCTTACTAACTAGGCATACAACTTACATCTACCTTTGCACGCTACACATTTTAGACTTAAACCCGTAAGTATCCCTGGATATAAACGGTTTCATTATTTGCCGCCGCAGCATCCTCTGAATTTATCTCCCCACGGTTTGTCTTTTCGAACACGGTATTGAATAGGAGGCACGGCAGAAAGTTTGGTGAGGTTTTCTTGCATGTCGAACTCATACTCTTTTATTACCCCGGTTTTTCTGAAAACACTTGTACAAATTGGTTCAGCACTCGGCTAAAATCAGATTGCTGTGACAGGCTCAGGTACGAAGATTCGGCTACTTTTGATGCAATATGTTGCTTAATAATAGCATTTTCCCCTTCCCAACCGGGTTTCGGTTCGCTGCTTTCTTGATTTTCAACACATTTGTTGTGATTCAACGCGTCAGGATCCTGTAAAGTTAACCGGACGTTCCGACAGTAGTTCACATACGCGTCCGGAGTCCTCATTAATGCCAGATCAATTTGTGGGTTTGGATAGATTAAGGTGCATCTGGCTGGGGGAGGTCAATTTTTGCCTTCAATTCTCTAAGCCTGCCAAGGCCCAGGATGCAAGGTACTGTGAGATTTTTGACCACCAGGAATGAGCACAGTATGGCTACGTTTTGCAGGGCAATCTCTGCCTGCACCCGATTCTTTATTAGCTGCACCCTGGCCTGTAGGGCACCTACTATCTTACAATTTTCTACTGGCAGGCTCGGTAACTTTTTCACACGATCTACTCACTTGAATAACTGCTCATCAATACAAGAAGAACTCGCCCCTGTATCCAATATTATTATTACTTCGACCCCATTTATCTTTGCGACAAAGGCAGCCTGTACATGTTCTATTTCTTGTTGGTCCGCAGGTCGCGGATCAACTGTCAGTTCATCTTTCTTCTCGCATCCGTCATTGTAGCGGAGCATATTCACCCCCACATTCTGTCTGCCCCCTCTTTCATCTCGCTGACCGTCTGGGAAGGACCTACAGAGGTCGGTCAGAGTTTGACGGCCTGTCGCACTCTGCCGACACGTGATCAGACACATCGGTAATTCGCACATTATCAGTCACAATTGGTGACGTACACTGCGGTGCGTACACGTGTGACTGATTGTTCGGAGGCTGAGGTGGAGGCGTTGGCATCGGGATGATATTGATGTGATTAACAGGCACATGACCTGACGGCATGTTTTGATGTGCCTGACAGTTTTGCTGGTCCTGCCCGATGCCACCGCTCAACGTTAGTTCTCATATTTTTATTTCCGAAGTTGAAGTCTCCCCCCCCCCCCCCCCCTTCGCCACGTCTCTTGCGATTGTAGTTTTCTCCACCTCTTTTTGGTGAAGAGGGGTTTGACTGGCCATGCTGGTACATATTGTATTAAGTGCTGTGCAAGTGACCATCCACAGTGGGCACACTATTTATAGTGTTTCCTTTCTTAGTGAACTTTTCCCCTTTCGAATATTCGTCAGTCTTTGAATACCCGTTCTTACGAGGGCTGTTATTGGATTGATTTTTTCCTTTACCGTTCGCTTGTCCGTTGTCTGTACTCCCCTGATCTCCCTGCCTGGCACCCTCGTGTATTAAATCGGAGGAGTCTATGGTTGCCACAAACAACTTCAAGTCCGTGTCAGGGACGTGTACTGGTTTCTCTGTTATCGTTACAGGCAGTTTACCCTTCAAAATTCTTAGAACGTTCCTGGCAGGCATGGGTTCGTCCCAGTATCTCGTTTTGTTCAGGTATCTTTCAAAGTTAGACACAAAGTCCACGCCTACTACAGTAATACAAGTTTATACGCCAACTAGCTCTGCAGATGACGAAGTAATTGAAGAATTGTACGATGAAATAAAAGAAATTATTCAGATAGTGAAGGGAGACGAAAATTTAATAGTAATGGGTGACTGGAATTCGAGTGTAGGAAAAGGGAGAGAAGGAAACATAGTAGGTGAATATGGATTGGGGCTAAGAAATGAAAGAGGAAGCCGCCTAGTAGAATTTTGCACAGAACATAACTTAATCATAGCTAACACTTGCTTCAAGAATCACAAAAGAAGGTTGTATACATGGAAGAATCCCGGAGATACTAAAAGGTATCAGATAGATTATATAATGGTAAGACAGAGATTTAGGAACCAGGTTTTAAATTGTAAGACATTTCCAGGGGCAGATGTGGACTCTGACCACAATCTATTGGTTATGAACTGCAGATTAAAATTGAAGAAACTGCAAAAATGTGGGAATTTAAGGAGATGGGACCGGGATAAACTGACTAAACCAGAGGCTGTACAGAGTTTCAGGGAGAGCATAAGGGAAAATTTGACAGCAGCGGGGGAAAGAAGTACAGTAGAAGAAGAATGGGTAGCTCAGAGGAATGAAGTAGTGAAGGCAGCAGATGATTAAATAGGTAAAAAGACGAGGGCTAGTAGAAATCCGTAGGTAACAGAAGAAATATTGAACTTAATTGATGAAAGGAGAAAATATAAAAATGCAGTAAATGAAGCAGGCAAAAAGGAATACAAACGTCTCAAAAATGAGATCGACAGGAAGCGTAAAATGGCTAAGGAGGGATGGCTAGACGATAAATGTAAGGATGTAGAGGCTTATTTCACTAGGGACAATACAGATGCTGCCTACAGGAAAATTAAAGAGACCTTTGGGGAACAGAGAACGACTTGTATGAATATCCAGAACTCAGATGGAAACCCAGTTCTAAGCAAAGAAGGGAAAGCAGAAAGGTGGAGGGAGTATATAGAGGGCCTATACAAGGGCAATGTACTTGAGGACATTATTATGGAAATGGAAGAGGATGTAGATGAAGATGAAATGGGAGATACGATACTGCGCGAAGAGTTTGACAGAGCACTGAAAAACCTGAATGGAAAAGACAACATTCCATTAGAACTACTGACGGCCTTGGGAGAGCCAGTCCTGACAAAACTCCACCATCTGGTGAGCAAGATGTATGAGACAGGCGAAATACCCTCAGATTTCAAGAAGAATATAATAACTCCGATCCCAAAGAAAGCAGGTGCTGACAGATGTGAATATTACCGAACAATCAGTTTAATAAGTCACGGATGCAAAATACTAACGCGTATTCTTTACAGACGAATGGAAAAATTATTAGAAGCTGACCTCGGGGAAGATCAGTTTGGATTCCGTAGAAATATTGTAAGAAGTGAGGCTATACTGACCCTACGACTTATATTAGAAGCTAGATTAAGGAAAGGCAAACCTACGTTTCTACCATTTGTAGACTTAGAGAAAGCTTCTGACAGTGTTGACTGGAATACTCTCTGAAGGTGGCAGGGGTAAAATACAGGGAGCGAAAGGCTATTCACAATTTGTACAGAAACTACATGGCAGTTATAAGAGTCAACGGACATGAAAGGAAAGCAGTGGTTGGGAAGGGAGTGTGACAAGGTTTTACTCTCTTCCCGATGTTATTCATTCTGTATATTGAACAAGCAGTGAAGGAAACAAAAGAAAAATTCGGAGTAGGTCTTAAAATTCATGGAGAAGTAGTAAAAACTTTGAGGTTCGCCGATGACATTGTAATTCTGTCAGAGACAGCAAAGGACCTGGAAGAGCAGTTGAACGGAATGGACAGTGTCTTGAAAGGAAGATATAAGATGAACATCAACAAAAGCAAAACAAGGATAATGGAATGTAGTCAAATTAAATCGGGTGATGCTGAGGGAATAAGATTAGGAAATGAGACACTTAAAGTAGTAAAGGAGTTTTGTTAATTGGGGAGCAAAATAACTGATGATGGTCGAAGTAGAGAGGATATAAAATGTAGACTGGCAATGGCAAGGAAAGCGTTTCTGAAGAAGAGAAATTTTTTAACATCGAGTATTGATGCAAGTGTCAGGAAGTCGTTTGTGAAAGTATTTGTATGGAGCCCAGCCATGTATGGAAGTGAAACATGGACGATAACTAGTTTGGACAAGAAGACAATAAAAGCTTTCGAAAGATGGTGCTACAGAAGAATGCTGAAAATTAGATGGGTAGATCACATAACTAATGAGGAGGTATTGAATAGGATTGGGGAGAAGAGGTGTTTGTGGCACAACTTGACTAGAAGAAGGGATCGGTTTGTAGGACATGTTCTGAGGCATCAAGGGATCACCAATTTAGTATTGGAGGGCAGCATGGAGGGTAGAAATCGCAGAAGGAGGCCAAGAGATGAATACACTAAACAGATTCAGAATGAACTACGTTGCAGTAGGCACTGGGAGATGAAGAAGCTTGCACAGGATAGGATAGCATGGAGAGCTGCTTCAAACCAGTCTCAGGACTAAAGACCACAACAACAACAACCTGAACGGGGACTGAATGGTTCCGGGTTATACACTTGTTTGTGGAGACGCTCCTGAACAGACCTGGACCAGTATCTGGCAAGAAATTTACTTTCGAATTCATACAACGGCGGACACTGCCCCTCGATTTCCATCGCCCACAGTGCCGTGTCTCCTGTGATGAAAGAGACCACAAACTGAACCTTTTGGTGCTCAGTCCATGGTGCCAGGCGTACATTCCGGAAACGTTTTATAAATATTACCGGATGGACATTCTTTTTCTCAGCATTAAACGTCTGAAACTGCCTGTGTTTTAATAGTAATTGCTCGCGCTTTACTTTCGCTACACTTGGTAGCACTACCTCTCCGTTCGCGGCGGCAATGCCTGAACAATTCACTGGCGAGTACGGTTGCCCTTTCTCGCAGTCAGCTATTTCCACTCGGTATATATTTATTGGCACTTTTCTGTACTGTGCATCGCCTTGAAATAGATCGTACGTCGTTAATAGCTCGTCTGTTCTAATTCAGACAGCGCCTGCGTTACGCAGTTGCCTTTGAACAGTTGTAACAGTATGTATCAACTGATTTCGCAACACGCATTGAGCTATGGTTCATTGATCTACGCGTTCGTCCACTTGTGTGACTCATTGTGGAATGTCTTAGCTCGGTCTGTTCTAATTGACATGTCGCCTGTGTTACGCAGTTGTTTTTGAACAGTTTTAACAGTATATATCAACTGATTTCCAAACTCGCACTAAGTTTTGGTTCATTGATCTACGCGTTAGTCCACTTGTGTGACCTTTTGTGGAATGCCTTTGAATCGTACGTCGTTAATAGCTCGTCTGTTCTAATTCACACATCGCCTGCGTTACGCAGTTGCTTTTGAACATTTGTAACAGTACATATCAACTGATTTCGCAACACGCACTGAGCTTTGGTTCATTGATCTACGCGTTCTTCCACTTGTGTGACTTTTTGTGGAATGTCTTAGCTCGGTCTGTTCTAATTGACACGTCGCCTGTGTTACGCAGTTGTTTTTGAACAGTTTTAACAGTATATATCAACTGATTTCCAAACACGCACTAAGTTTTGGTTCATTGATCTACGTGTTAGTCCACTTGTGTGACCTTTTGTGGAATGTCTTTGTTCTGCTCTACCAACTCAGCCACTTGCTGTTGTATTACATCGATCTCCTGTGGCAAATATGACGCCAGCGCCTTGTCACGTTGTTCAAACATTTCATTCATTTTTTCCATGAATTGAGCATCACGCTTCTGTTCCCTGCGTTCACGTTCAAGACGTTCCTGTCTTTCCTTTTCCTCGCGTTGCTCCTCCCTTAGATCTAATTATGCCATAAATACAGTCAAGAAAGCAGCCGTTGGCGCAAGTACTAGTACAACATTTGCTGTCGGAGCAGTAGGATCCTTCTTCCCTGTTCGAGTAATCGAGTGGATTTCTTTGCTCAATTGAGCTTGATGCTGATCAGTGCCTAATATTTTGTCCGTTTCAGGTTGCTCAGATTACGGTTTTGGAAGTTGAGAACCGGTCATAGTGCGTGGATTCCTCACTGGAAACTCTTGTATATTTTCGTCTGTGTCATAGCCTGACAGATCTTCACCCTCTAACCGTTTGTACTTGCGTGTCTTCACCATTTCGACTAGTATTAATCCTGAATGATCAGACACGAGTACACAAAAACTCTATTTTCACCCAAAAATGAGACACACACAAAATATACTAACTACACAAAGCACATGCAAAACACTGAGATCAAGTAAAGCATAGAAGCTACCTACTACTATTACTACTGAAACTAACAGTTACATTTTCGCACTCGTAATATTTCCATTGCACTGTGAAAAATTTTACTTCTGTTAAAACATTACTTTGACAATCAACTGCACTAGCATTTATTTGATTCACACAGCTGATCGTGTGGTTCAAATGGCTCTGAGCACTATGGGTCTTATCGTCTATGGTCATCAGTCCCCTAGAACTTAGAACTACTTAAACCTAACTAACCTAAGGACGTCACACAACACCCAGTCATCACGAGGCAGAGAAAATCCCTGACCCTGCCGGGAATCGAACCCGGGAACCCAGGCGTGGGAAGCGAGAACGCTGATTGTGTGACCTCAAATCCAGAAAACTAATCACTATCTCAGAATTCTAACACTAAATTTGGTTCAGTAGTAGTAAATGAATCTGTTTCACTATCCACTGACGTTTAAACAAATTGAATAAACACTTTTGACAAATTTTGACTCAAGAAGATAAACACAGTGCATGGGCCCCGGATCCTTTCTTCCTTTAGTTTCCAACCCAGAAGCGCATGCATATACATCCTTATCTTTTTTAGTTATTGTTGCTTGGTGTTGTCTTTATCTCAGTCGAGACAATGGTACGCATATAGTCAGCTTCATGTCCATATATCTTCACTGGTTGGATCTAGTACAAGTTTTGTATTTTGTGGTACATGGAAATAGATTACATGTTGTTGTTGTTGTCTTCAGTCCTGAGACTGGTTTGATGCAGCTCTCCATGCTACTCTATCCTGTGCAAGCTGCTTCATCTCCCAGTACCTACTGCAACCTACATCCTTCTGAATCTGCTTAGTGTACTCATCTCTCGGTCACCCTCTACGATTTTTACCCTCCACGCTGCCCTCCAATGCTAAATTTGTGATCCCTTGATGCCTCAAAACATGTCCTACCAACCGATCCCTTCTTCTAGTCAAGTTGTGCCACAAACTTCTCTTCTCCCCAATCCTATTCAATACCTCCTCATTAGTTATGTGATCTACCCATCTAATTTTCAGTATTCTTCTGTAGCACCACCTTTCGAAAGCTTTTATTGTCTTCTTGTCCAAACTAGTTATCTTCCATGTTTCACTTCCATACATGGCTGGGCTCCATACAAATACTTTCACAAACGACTTCCTAACACTTGCATCAATACTCGATGTTAAAAAATTTCTCTTCTTCAGAAACGCTTTCTTGCCATTGCCGGTCTACATTTTATATCCTCTCTACTTCGTCCATCATCAGTTATTTTGCTCTCCAATTAGCAAAACTCCTTTACCACTTTAAGTGTCTCATTTCCTAATCTAATTCCCTCAGCATCACCCGATTTAATTTGACTACATTCCATTATCCTTGTTTTGCTTTTGTTGATGTTCATCTTATATCCTCCTTTCAAGACACTGTCCATTCCGTTCAACTGCTCTTCCAAGTCCTTTGCCGTCTCTGGCAGAATTACAATGTCATCGGCGAACCTCAAAGTTTATACTTCGTCTCCATGAATTTTAATACCAACTCCAAATTTGTCTCTTGTTTCCTTTACTGCTTGCTCAAAATACAGATTGAATAACATCGGGGAGAGGCTACAACCCTGTCTCACTCCTTTCCCAACCACTGCTTCCCTTTCATGCCCCTCGACTCTTATGACTGCCATCTGGTTTCTGTACAAATTATAAATAGCCTTTCGCTCCCTGTATTTTACCCCTGCCACCTTCAGAATTTGAAAGAGCGTATTCCAGTCAACATTGTCAAAAGCTTTCTCTAAGTCTACAAATGCTAGAAACGTAGGTTTGCCTTTTCTTAATCTTTCTTCTAAGATAAGTCGTAAGGTCAGTATTGCCTCACGTGTTCCAACATTTCGACGGAATCCAAACTGATCCTCCCCGAGGTCTGCATCTACCAGTTTTTCCATTCGTCTGTAAAGAATTCGCGTTAGTATTTTGCAGCCGTGGCTTATTAAACTGATAGTTCGGTAATTTTCACATCTGTCAGCACCTGCTTTCTTTGGGATTGGAATTATTATATTCTTCTTGAAGTCTGAGGGTATTTCGCCTGTCTCATACATCTTGCTTACCATCTGGTAGAGTTTTGTCAGGACTGGTTGTCCCAAGGCCGTCAGTAGTTCTAATGGAATGTTGTCTACTCCGGGGGCCTTGTTTCCACTCAGGTCTTTCGGTGCTCTGTCAAACTCTTCACGCAGTATCGTATCTCCCATTTCGTCTTCATCTACATCCTCTTCCATTTCCGTAATATTGTCCTCAGGTACATCACCCTTGTATAAGCCTTCTATATACTCCTTCCACCTTTCTGCCTTCCCTTCTTTGCTTAGAACTGGGCTGCCATCTGAGCTCTTGATATTCATACACGTGGTTCTCTTCTCTCCAAAGGTCTCTCTAATTTTCCTGTAGGCAGTATCTATCTTACCCCTAGTGAGATAAGCTTCTACATCCTTACATTTGTCCTCTAGCCATCCCTGTTTAGCCATTTTGCACTTCCTGTCGATCTCATTTTTGAGACGTTTCTATTCCTTTTTGCCTGCTTCTTTTCCTGCATTTTTATACTTTCTCCTTTCATCAATTAAATTCAATATTTCTTCTGTTACCCAAGGATTTCTAGTAGCCCTCGTCTTTTTACCTATTTAATCCTCTGCTGCCTTCACTACTTCATTTATCAAAGCTACCCATTCTTCTTATACTTTACTTCTTTCCCCCGCTGCTGTCAATTTTTCCCTTATGCTCTCCCTGAAACTCTGTACAGTCTCTGGTTTAGTTAGTTTATCCCGGTCCCATCTCCTTAAATTCCCACCTTTTTGCAGTTTCTTCAATTTTAATCTGCAGTTCATAACCAATAGATTGTGGTTCAGAGTCCACATCTGCCCCTGGAAATGTCTTACAATTTAAAACCTGGTTCCTAAATCTCTGTCTTACCATTATATAATCTATCTGATACCTTTTAGTATCTCCGGGATTCTTCCATGTATACAACCTTCTTTTGTGATTCTTGAAGCAAGTGTTAGCTATGATTAAGTTATGTTCTGTGCAAAATTCTACTAGGCGGCTTCCTCTTTCATTTCTTAGCCCCAATCCATATTCACCTACTACGTTTCCTTCTCTCCCTTTTCCTACACTCGAATTCCAGTCTCCCATTACTATTAAATTTTCGTCTCCCTTCACTATCTGAATAATTTCTTTTATTTCATCGTACATTTCTTCAATTTCTTCATCATCTGCAGAGCTAGTTGGCATATAAACTTGTACTACTGTAGTAGGTGTGGGCTTCGTATCTATCTTGGCCACTATAATGCGTTCACTATGCTGTTTGTAGTAGCTTACCCACATTCCTATTTTCCTATTCATTATTAAACCTACTCCTGCATTACCCCTATTTGATTTTGTGTTTATAACCCTGTAGTCACCTGACCAGAAGTTTTGTTCCTCCTGCCACCGAACTTCACTAATTCCCACTATATCTAACTTTAACCTATCCATTTCCCTTTTTAAATTTTCTAACCTACCTGCCCGATTAAGGGATCTGACATTCCACGCTCCGATCCGTAGAACGCCAGTTTTCTTTCTCCTGATAACGACATCCTCCTGAGTAGTCCCCGCCCAGAGATCCGAATGGGGGACTATTTTACCTCCGGAATATTTTACCCAAGAGGATGCCATCATCATTTAATCATACAGTAAAGCTGCATGTCCTCGGGAAAAATTACGGCTGTAGTTTGCCATTGCTTTCAGCCGTTCGCAGTACCAGCACAACAATGCCGTTTTTGTTAATGTTGCAAGGCCAGATCAGTCAATCATCTAGACTGTTGCCTCTGCAACTACTGAAAAGGCTGCTGCCCCTCTTCAGGAACCACACGTTTGTCTGGCTTCTCAACAGATACCCTCCGTTGTTGTTGCACCTACGGTACGGCCATCTGTATCGCTGAGGCACGCAAGCCTCCCCACCAACGTCAAGGTCCATGGTTCATGGTTCATGGGGGGAGGAAAATGAGAGGGAGCCCACAGCACCCGGTGTTCTCAGGCGGTCACCCATCCAAGTACTAACCGGGCCTGATGTTGTTTAACTTCGGTGATCGGACGAGAACCGGTGTATTCAACATGGTATGGCCATTGGCATTAATTTCACATACATATAATTACGTACATAAAAAATTTTCTTTTAAGTATAGTTTTCTGTACAGACAACCATATCTCAGTTAATTTCTGTGTACTTAATATTGGTACATAAAATTTCGGACCCTCACGTTGTTATATATAGGGTGTTTCAAAAATGACCGGTATATTTGAAACAGCAATAAAAACTTAACGAGCAGCGATAGAAATACACCGTTTGTTGCAATATGCTTGGGACAACAGTACATTTTCAGGCGGACAAACTTTCGAAATTACAGTAGTAACAATTTTCAACAACAGATGGCGCTGCAAGTGATGTGAAAGATATAGAAGACAATGCAGTCTGTGAGTGCGCCATTCTGTACGTCGTCTTTCTGCTGTAAGCATGTGCTGTTCACAACGTGCAAGTGTGCTGTGGACAACATGGTTTATTCCTTAGAACAGAGGATTTTTCTGGTGTTGGAATTCCACCGCCTAAAACACAGTGTTGTTGCAACAAGACGAAGTTTTCAACGGAGGTTTAATGTAACCAAAGGACTGAAAAGCGATACAGTAAAGGATCTGTTTGAAAAATTTCAATGGACTGGGAACGTGACGGATGAACGTGCTGGAAAGGTAGGGCGACCGCGTACGGCAACTACAGAGGGCAACGCGCAGCTAGTGCAGCAGGAGGTCCAACAGCGGCCTCGGGTTTCCGTTCGTCGTGTTGCAGCTGCGGTCCAAATGACGCCAACGTCCACGTATCATCTCATGCACCAGAGTTTACACCTCTATCCATACAAAATTCAAACGCGGCAACCCCTCAGCGCCGCTACCATTGCTGCACCAGAGACATTAGCTAACGATATAGTGCACAGGATTGATGATGGCGATATGCATGTGGGCAGCATTTTGTTTACTGACGAAGCTTATTTTTACCTGGACGGCTTCGTCAATAAACAGAACTGGCGCATATGGGGAACCGATTAGCCCCACGTTGCAGTCCCATCGTCCCTGCTTCGTCAAAAAGTACTGGTCTGGGCCGCCATTTCTTCCAAAGGAATCATTGGCCCATTTTTCAGATCCGAAACGATTACTGCGTCACGCTATCTGGACATTATTCGTGAATTTGTGGCGGTACAAACTGCCTTAGACGACACAGCGAACACCTCGTGGTTTATGCAAGATGGTGCCCGGCCACATCGCACGGCCGACGTCTTTCATTTCCTGAATGAATATTTCGATGATCGTGTGATTGCTTTGGGCTATCCGAAACACACAGGAGGCGGCGTGGATTGGCCTCCCTATTCGCCAGACATGAACCCCTGTGACTTCTTTCTGTGGGGACACTTGAAAGACCAGGTGTACCGCCAGAATCCAGAAACAATTGAACAGCTGAAACAGTACATCTCATCTGAATGTGAAGCCATTCCGCCAGACACGTTGTCAAAGGTTTCGGGTAATTTCATTCAGAGACTACGCCATATTATTGCTACGCATGGTGGATATGTGGAAAATATCGTACTATAGAGTTTCCCAGACCGCAGCGCCATCTGTTGATGACAATTGTAACTATTGTAATTTCGAAAGTTTGTCTGCCTGAAAATGTACTGTTGTCCCAAGCATATATATATATATATTTATCAGCATGAATTTTTCTTTTGTTTGAGTATGACTCTTTCTCTCAGGGATATTATCTTTTCTTCTCACTTTTACTTACGTGCATAAGTAAATATGAAACAAGTTCTTGAAGGGCCGCTGTTATTTATGCACCAAATTTAGATTTTGAACCTGGTGACTAAAATGTAGTTGCCGTTAACAGAACTGAATGTAATTTTGTATTTCTGTTTATCGATTGCAAAGCAAGGCTTGAGAGAAGTTCGATTGTTGCCATGGAGCGGCCAAGATAAAACTTACTGAACTCATCGAATCTGTATAGTTTAAACACATTAACTTTAACGTAAATTAATTACCTGTTGCAATTTAAAAAGGTTCTTATAACGAAATCTCTCGCATTTACAGTTACTGCTAACACTCTGAAAAATAAATTAATACTTCGGCGCTTAATGGCCGACCAGAGGCTGCATCGGAAGATGAGCTTCTCGCAGCACAAATTACTGAAAAAATGCATATTAAAAATAGTTAGCCACTGGGACCATTTGAGGTGACGACTATTACAAAGAAATTAATTTTGTGATAATAATAACAATTTTATTTTAGGAGAAATACGAATAACTTACATAAAATATGTGTAGCCGCTCAGTGGCTGCCTTCCGTACAGCGAAACAAAACAGTGTGTGTCCAATAAAATACGCCCATCCTCCTCGGCCGTCCAATCGCGTCTCTTTTGATCCTTTTTTTGTTTTCATAGACATTAAATAAAGATGCACCTCTTAAATTATCGCTGCATATCGTTTGTTTCAAGAACATTAACTATATCTTTTACACTAATTATATTCATAAAATACTTTAATATTTATGGGACGTACCGTCACAATGTACATAGAGATTTACAGACACCGCGCAAGAACGGCAAATATAAAGAATAATAGATTCTGTCGCTGCTAGGCGAAGGTTCCTTTCTTTTACTTTACAATTGTTCGATAACTTTAGGCCATCAGACGTTTACTATTGAGCGTATATTGATGCCTGTGAGTCGAAAATTACTAATATTACACGGTCTAAAAACTAAACTGAACTCCACCCGAACAGGCCATGGTTTAGAATGAAGCCATTCTGCAGTAGCTAGCAAACGTGGACAGGCAAGCAGGTGTGAGAGTGCACAAAATATCTTGCAAGTGATGAAAATGGAACCCGACATCGAGTTCATATTTCTTACGAAGCAACATCCCACAGGGTGCTCTTGTGAACAAGCACAGTTGTGTCATCTGGACGACCGTGCAACCGTAGGACGCTCGAGAGTAAGTCCAGAATCCTCCCCTCCAACCCCCTCCCCACCCCATATCGTGAGCGTTTGGTATGCAGTGAAGAAATCTTCTTTTTTGAAGAACAGCCCGTCAGGGAGGAGAATTACCTTGTCATGCTCAGTAGTTTAATGGAGCAGAACGCGCCACTTGCCTTCTCCAAAGGGTATACTTTCAGCGAAACGGTGTCCCTGCCGATTACAGTCGGGTGTTCGGTATTACTTGAACGACTCGTTCGGTAAACATTGGCTGGTAGACATGGTTCTAGTCCATGTTCAGCACGTTCACCAGACCTGACGTCACGCCATTTTTGACTGCGGGGCATTGCGAGGAAGCTGGTCTACGCCAGAAGATCTAGCAATCTGGACGATCTGAAGCACCGCTTCACTAAGGTTATCATTTCTATCGCGACCGAAAGGGCCCAGTGGGTCTTACGATCGACAATGGGCAGACTCTATAAGTGCACTGAGCGGGGCGAGTGCCAAATTGAAAACGTGTAATCAAAGCCCCGCCTTGTAATTTCAAGTGACTGAACACCCACTTAATATTAAGAGCTTTTTGCCTCACCCTGTATTTAGTAAGGTACTGTGCGAAATTCGAATAGTTTGCAACGAAAAATAAGGATCGCTAGAGTTTATGTTTGGTGCATGTTAGATCACATATTGGTGCGTACAAAATGAACTTTAGACGAGATCTGTGTTTATCGTCAGTCTAGACAAAATGGATTATACACTGCTGGCCATTAAAATTGCTACACCACGAAGATGACGTGCTACAGACGCGAAATTTAACCGACAGGAAGAAGATGCTGTGATATGCACATGATAAGCTTTTCAGAGCATTCACACAAGGTTGGCACCGGTGGCGACGCCTAAAACACGCTGACATGAGGAAAGTTTCCAACCGATTTCTCATACACAAACAGCAGTTGACCGAAGCTGCCTGGTGAAACGTTGTTGTGATGCCTCGTGTAAGGAGGAGGAATGAGTACCATCACGTTTCCGTCTTTGATAAAGCTCGGATTGAAACCTAACGCGACTGCGGTTTATCGTATCGCGACATTGCTGCTCGCGTTGGCCGAGATCCGATGACTGTTAGCAGATTATGGAATCGGTGGGTTCAAGGAGGGTAATACGGAACGCCGTGCTGGATCCCAACGGCCTCCTATCACTAGTCGAGATGATACGAATCTTATCCGCATGGCTGTAACGGATCGTGCAGCCACGTCTCGATCCCTCAGTCAACAGACAGGGACGTTTGCAAGACAACAACCATCTGCACGAACAGTTCGACGACGTTTGCAGCAGCATGGACTATCAGCTCGGAGACCATGGCTGCGGTTATCCTTGACGCATCAACGACGAAACTGGGCGCACGAATGGCAAAACGTTCTTTTTTCGGATGAATCCAGGTTCTGTTTACAGCATCACGATGGTCGCATCCTCGTTTGGCGACACCGCGGTGAACGCACGTTGGAAGCGTGTATTCGTCATCGCCATACTTGCGTAATACCCGGCATGATAGTATGGGGTGCCGTTGGTTACACGTCTCGGTCACCTCTTGAACGCATTGACGGCACTTTGAACAGTGGACGCTACATTTCAGATGTGTTACGACCCGTGGCTCTACCCTTCATTCTATCACTGCGAAACGCTACATTTCAGCAGGATAATGCACGACCGCATGTTGCAGGTCGTGTACAGGCCTTTCTGGATGCAGAAAATGTTCGACTGCTGCCCTGGTCAGCACATTCTCCAGATCTCTCACCAATTGAAAACGTCTGGTTAATGGGGCAGAGCAACTGGCTCGTTACAATACGCCAGTCACTACTCTTGATGAACTGTGGTATCGTGTTGAAGCAGCATGGGCAGATGTACCTGAACACGTCATCCAGTACCCATCAATACCCAGGAGTATCAAGGCCGTTATTATGGGCAGAGGGGGTTGTTCTGATCACAGGTTCTATGCACCCAAATTGCTTGAAAATGCAATCACATGTCAGTTATAGTATAATATATTTGTCCTATGAATACCCGTTTATCATCTGCATTTCTTCTTGGTGTAGCAATGTTAATGGTCAGTAGTGTATGTAGTCCTCTCACTTCCTATCGTGTGTATGAATGAGAGTGGGGAAGTGAAATATAAATATCACCCCTTATCAAAAAATCTTAAATCTAATAAAGTTTAATGCATTTGATACTGAGTTCAGCGGTGTTCAGTGGCATGTTACAGTATTGCAAAGAACGAATCATTCGTATGAGCCATGCTCCCTTGGTGTATTCTCGTTGAGGAAATTTGGAAATGCACTTTGTTGTGTCCCAGGGGCCACAGTTAACACGCTGTTGGTCGAGCAGCGACAGCGGGACTGCAAGCAGTAGGCGGTCGTGGCGAGCGGGCGCGCCGGTGTCGGTGGCCGTGGAGCGGTTAGCGGCCTGCGGGCTGTGTTTATCGGCGACGTAATAGCATTTGCGCAGCGGCTCACTTGAGGGGATTGCGGGGGCGGAGGCGCGGTATTGGCGAGAAACCCGAGAGGCGGCGCTGACGACCGGCTGCCAGTTGAATCTCCATTAGCAGATAAGGTGCTACCGCCACTTGCCGGCGGCGCTGGGACGGCCGGGCCCGGGGCGGAGTGGCCCGGATAGGATTACACGGGCTTAGGGAGGACGTCCCGATAACTTGTTCACCAGTCCGCCGGCCGTCCTCGATCAACTTGGGTGCTTAATAAGATAGAACCCGGAGGAAGCGGGAAGGAAGCAACGGGTCCTCAAATGCTCGCTGATCTTCTCGACATATCTCTTCTTCCTACACACTCAAATCGCCTTCGTCTGTGAAGAGGACGCTATGACGATACAGCCTTCCCCAAAGTTCATATGAAATGTCTGATACCACCTTCCTTTTATAAGCATCTGGATAGTCATCGAACAATTAAGTGCTTCCTAAGGTTCTGTCCTTTTACTTTTTTTACTTTACATGTGGCAAGGGCCTTATCGACCATACGCCTGCTCCATGAGCCTCTTCCACTTCTGCCTGTCCAATGGGCTGTTTGTCCAGGTGCTGCTGCTGTTCATCCTCATTGTGTCCTCCCGAATGTTATCCCGCCATCTGATTCTGAGGCTCCCTCTTCTTCTCGTTCGTCCTATTGTTCTGCTGAATGCCATTCTAGGTAGTCTATTCTCTGTCATTCTTGCTATATGGCCTGCCCAATTCAATCTTCTCCTCTTGAGCACTTCGACGATGTTACGGTGTTTGTGCAGCCCTCTTAATTCTTCATTTCTTCTTATTCTCCATTCCAAGTTATTTTCGTCGTGTACAGGTCCAAAAACTTTCCTTAGTACTTTTCTTTCGAATATGACAGTTTTTCTTCATCTTTCTTTCTAAGTATTAATGTTTCACATCCATATAACATCACAGGTATAATGGTCCATTGATATAAGCAGATTTTGAAGTTACTGCTAAGTGATCGTTTTTTTTAAATTTTGATGAAACTAAGAAGTGTCTTGTTTGTTGCTGATAAACGGTTATCTGTTTCTACATCTGTTCTGTTGTTATTACTAAAAATACTTCCTAGGTACCTGAAGTGGTCAACAGTCTTGAAATTTGTACAGCCCTCTTAATTCTTCATTTCTTCTTATTCTCCATTCCAAGTTATTTTCGTCCAGTACAGGTCCAAAAACATTCCTTAGTACTTTTCTTTCGAATATTAACAGTTTTTCTACATCTTTCTTTCTAAATATTAATGTTTCAGATCCATATAATATCACAGGTATAATGGTCGATTGATATAAGCGGCTTTTGAAGTTACTGCAGTCAGAGGTGCATCTTTTCTGGTCTTCTTACTTATGGACAGGTATTCTGTCTTTTCTTCATTAACATGTAATCCTGTTTTCTCAGCAATTTTGTGGTAATTTTGCATCATTCTGATTAATTATCTTTTGGAACTACTTATAAGTGCTACATCATCTGCATAGGAAAGTCTTGTAATGTTCACATCCCTTGTGGACTGGTTTTAGAAAATTCTCTATCAATCTTCTCTAGGACAAGGTTAAATAAAATAGATGAAATGGCATCCCCTTGTCTCAGTCCAGTGTACACCTTAAAATCTGCAGTTTCTCCAACCGGTGTCTTTATGCAACATAAAGTTTCATCGACACACATATTAACTAATATGATTAACTTTGATGGTATTTTAAATTCCTTCATTATATTTAGGAGTGTCTGTCGTTGTATGCTATCATAGGCCTTTTTAAAATCTACGAATAAAATGTGGACGTCTACATTGGATTCCCATGCCTTCTCAGTTACTTGTCTTAGGGTGAATAAGTGATCTAATGTGGATCTGTTTCTGCGGAAACCGCATTGTTAGTCCTAAATCAGTTCTTCTGTTATTGGTATCAGCCTGTTTAATAGGCAGCTTGATAAGATTTTGTAGGTGACATCCAGTAAGGCAATTCCTCTGTAGTTATCAAAAACTAGTGGATCATTCTTCTTAAATATGGGGCATACAATTGCAGTTTTCCAATCTCCAGTGATGGTTTCTGTCTTCCAAATTGTTTCTATTAACAATCGTTCAGTCCTATTTGATAAAAAACTTGATATTCTAGAATGTTCTAGAGGAACGTATATTGTCATCATTATCAAGAGATTGTTGTCATTAACAAAATTACGTACAGATGCTGGTTTGAATGTATAAGAAAGAAATTGAAGGGATAAATATTTGGCGGAAAATATTAAAATGCTGTGGAAGTGTTGGTATAGATGGGCGGCGCCTCTAATTACGATAATTACAATCAAGTAACGAGTTAACACAAAGAACCTCATTATCTTAAGAAAGAAAGTTATTAGGAAGCGATGTATTTTCATTTGTTATCTATTCTTATGTCCTGTTCTGTAGTTGATATTCTTTGTAATTACATTCATAATCAACTCACCAGTTGTTTAGATCTCACAGTTTTACAATTGCAGGAATTGAGGCCTTATTTGTACGTTATATGTGTTTAATCGCGTTAAGCACGAGCTCTGTACTACAATTACATATTAGGAAATAAATCCAAATTATAATTAATTACGTAACTAAAATAATACGAGAAACATTTTTGTAATTAAAGTTCAGAATGATTTTCTTATGGAAAACTAAACATATTACTAGAAAATATTGTTATTCAAATGTTGTATTTTATACCTTATTCGGTTGTAACATCAGTTTCTTTACCTTTTGTAAATTTTAATTGTAACATTGAAATTATACAAAATTTATAGTGGAATATTTTGTGAGCAATTGTTAAAATTCTATATAAGGGAAAACAGCGAGGCTGTGAGGGATTCTGCTAGAGGATCTGTTTGAAAGTCAACCTGTGAAGTCAGTTTTGAAGTTACTTTTGGAAGTCAAAGAGATCAGTCTGTCCGTGTTTTGTTTACATGACGAGTGTGCAGTTCGGATGTCAATTAATGTGAATAAATCTTGTTAAACATGAATATTTTGCATCAATGGACCAGGCAGAAGAAACTTAAGTAACATTCAACATGAATCGTTACAACACAATTGTCATTACTGCGCTATGAGATGCCGCTTTCCGTTTTTATTAAGTGACGACTGATGTTATATACGATACTGAAGTGCCTGTGTTGTTTAGAAACACGATGCAATGTTCCTTCGGACGTGTATGCGTCTTTGAAGGAACATTTCACCGTAGTTCGGGATTACACAGGACTTACACAACAGCGGACAAGTGACTTTCATTTAATATGTTTGTCCTGCGTAGGAATATACACAATGGATGTACAAGTGCAGGTTGGAGACACACGGTTCACGCTATGTGAAAGCTTGGGTCTGGCTGTGAAACACGCTGGGATGCTGTAATGGTAAGGCAACCGCTACCGTTAAGTGCAAAATGTGTGTTCGAGCCCCTGTCCTGCAAGTTTTCATTTGAAATCCGTACCCAATACAATAGATATTACATCGATACATCGATATTTTTTACAAATACTATCGATAATATCGGATGCGTCAACTACCGATGTTTAAGTAACACTACCGCATTGCTTCCATGCCACGGGGCGTCGTAGCTATTTTCAGTGCCAGAGGCGGACATTCTGGCTACTAGGTATGCGGCCAAAATGTTATAGCTGATCAATGTAGATGGCGTGTTCGCCTCCCTCCTCCCCCTCCCCTCTACCGACCCGTTTTCTAAATTTTTATAGTATGTTGTTCAGATGGATGATAATGAGAATGCAAAATGAGTCGGTTCAGACTGTAAGCATTTTCAAGAACTGATTTTTCACTCTGCGGCAGAGACTGCATTAAATGATACTTCGTGGCAAATTAAAACGGTGCACCGGACCTTTGCGCGAAGCAGGGAACTTACCGGGTTCGAATCCCCTTCCAGCACACAGAGGTAATAAGTCACGAAGTTTCAGATACTTGCGAGATTACACGGTAAAAGAAAAAGGACAAAAAAAAAAGAGTTGAAGAAAGTGGAATCAAGAAGCAATAATAATAATCTTGAAAGTGTTTATATTAGTAGTTAATAGTACAGCACATTAGCACCAATTTTAGTTTCGCGTTTTTGCCCGTAATAACATTTTGGAGGCGAAATCTAAGTATTGAATTTGTCTGGGAGTTGTCTACAGGTACTCCAAAGTTCTTGAGACTGCGCTGTTACAGGACATTGCGTGATGTGATTTGTGAATCTCTGAAGTCTGAGAAATCTGACAAAAGTAAATAGCTGAATTTGCGTTTGCAATTGTAAATCGAAAAGTTATTTTCAAGCTCGTCAGAGACAGCTCTTGCCGTTTTGAAGTCATACGTTCTACATCTCTAATCTGTTCAATAAAACAGCCTTCAAGTCCCTTCTTCTTTAGAATTAGACGGATGGAGTCTTCGAATTACAACGTAACGTGTTTTTGTTGCCCCAGTACCAAAGGCATAATGTTATTCCTGGAGCATGAAAAGATATTTTTCGGCATAGCCATTCGTTATTTATCCCTAAACAGCAAAAGACCTATCCTCCGATTTCTGTATTATATCACCTCTTAAAATCAAATCTGATAAACTGAAACATAACAAAGGACAACCTGGACTCAAATACTTGACTGTGGACATTTGTGAAATTGCTTAGATCTGAATACCTCGTAGTCGATACGTCAGGATCATAACCTTATCTGGATCTTCGGAGATAAGGAGATAACGCAACGTTAGATAGTTTGATAGATAGATACACACACACACACACACACACACAGAGAGAGAGAGAGAGAGAGAGAGAGAGAGAGAGAGAGAGAGAGAGCTGAGTAGAAGAATTAACGGATGTCTGTAGCGCGCAGGCAGCACAGCGTGTTAAGTAAAATTTAGACAGCAACTTGGTTTTCCTCTTCTTTCATGTATACTGAAGATATGGTCTTGTGGTCTTATAAGCGGAATATTAATGAATTTTTATAACGAAACGAAATTTAAAATTGCGTCCATGAATGGAGCGTCCCGTTATGTGTTTCGAGTTTCTCAACGACCCAGAAAATTTCAGACGTGCCAGAAGTAATTTACTGAGAAAATTCATTACCACTGAACAGAATGTTTGTGAAACTTGTAGAGTTTCTAAATTAAAAAAGGGAGACGAGTATGTGTGTGGTAACACGAGGAGCATGAGCCAGAGAGAGGGAGGGGGGAGGAGGGGAGGTAGAGGACGAGCAGAAAAATCGAGGAGGAATAGACTTCCAGGAAGTGTTGTGCTGGCGAAAAAAATTCACATGTAAATGGAATGGGCCTAGTTTGTCTTTTACTTGCTTGCAGGAGTGGTTTGTGTTGTACTTTTGACGATATGGGGTCTTTTACTGACCCTGATTATCAACGAGTTTGGGACCACCTTACTTTTACAGTTTTTCTACATTTTATATACACATGCCAGAAAAAGAGACAAGGAAATTATCTACTTCTGTCAGCAAGAGCACAGTGGAATTTGTCATCCAGAAACATCATCTTTATGTTCCTGACCGCACTTAACTGTGGCCAGAGGGTGCCATAAAAAGTATATATGTATATATACGTACACATACGGTATATAACGTTATTTTAACGTTTTTCTGAGCATTTTAAAAAGTGTGAATACAACATTTGTACTTAAGAAATAGAGATCTACCGTATCACATATAAAAATCTGAGGTTCTGATTTTTTTCCGTCAAAGGGTTTATTTTTAAAATAACCATCAGCAACGGCGGCCTAAGACTTCTGCCAAGAAGTCACCGTCACACTAGGAACCGCGTTGTCAAAGAGGCCGGAAGAGCGGACAATTGTTCAGGGCAACTTCTTATGCTTCGGGTGGAAGGCTGCCCCTAAAAGGCGTACATGCCAGAGTCACTAGCAGAAGATGAAGAGAGAGAGAAAGCACGTGTGGGTATTGAACGGGTAATGCACTAAGTAAAGAGAGATGAAACTTAATACACATGGGGGACTGGAATGCGAAGAAAGGAAGAAAGGAAGATTGGGATTAACGTCCCGTCGACATTGAGGTCATCAGAGACGGAGCACAAGCTCGGATTGTGTCAGGGAGGAAATCGGTCGCACGCTTTCAAAGGAACCATCCCGGCATTTATCTGGAGCGATTTAGGGAAATTACGGAAAACCTCATCTCTATGACCGTAAGATGGTTTGAACCGTCGTCCTCCCGAATACAATTCCGGTGTGCTGACCACTGCGCCACGATTGGAATGCGGTTGCAGGGGAAGGATTAGACGAAAGGATTATGGCAGAATATGGGACTTGGTAGTAAGAAACACTAGTTGAGTTCCGAGGGAAGTTTCAGCTAGTAATAGCGAATAATCTGCTCAGGAATCACAAAGGGAAGAGGTATACTTGGAAAAGGCGAGGAGATACGGGAAGATTTCAGTCAGATTACTTCATGGCCAAGTAAAGATTCCGAAACCAGATATTGGGTTGCAATGCATACTCAGTAGCAGATATAGACTCAGATTTCAATTTAATGATGATGAAGAACTGGTTGAAGTTTAAGAGGCTAGTCATGAAGAATCAGTATGCGAAGAAGTGCGGTATGGAAGTACTAAGGACTGAATAGATGCGCTTGGAGTTCTGTAAAGCTATAGATATTAAGGTGATGAGTAGCTCAGTAGGCAGTTCAGTTGAAGAGGTATAGACTTCTCTAAAAAGGGCACTCACAGAAGTTGAAGAAAAACAAAGGAACAAGGAAATTAACTGCGAAGAAACCATAGGTAACAAAAGAAACACTTCATCTGTTCGACGAAAGACTGGAGCTCAAAAACGTTCAGGGAAATTTAGTAATACAGAAATACGTATCACTTACGAATGCAAGAAACAGGAGGTGCAGGGAAGCTAAGGCGAAATGGCTGGATGAAAACTGTGGAGAAATCAAAAAATTAATGAGTGTCAGAAGGACTGAACCAGTATATAGAATTTTCAAAACAAACTCCGTTGAAACTAAAAGCAAGAGAGTGACATTACGAATGCAGCTGGAATTCCACTATTAAATGCAGAGCAGAAGGCGTCTGTTAGGGGTAGGACTTACTGAAGACGTGCTAGAAGGGGAAGATATGAGGGATCCAGTAATACAGTCAGGATTTAAAAGTGCTTAAGTTCGAATAAGGGAGAAAGAATAGATAACATTCCATCGGAATTTCAAAAATCATTTGAGGAAAACCAACACAACGACTGTTCACGCTGGTAGGTAGAATGTAAGAGACTAGTAGTTTACCATAAGAGTATGGGGAAAACACCATTCACACTATTCCGAAATTTGCACGAGCCGACAAGTGCGAGAATTGTCGCACGATCATCTTAAGAGCTCATGTATCCAAGTTGCTGATGAGAATAGCATACAGAAGAATGGAAAAGAAAATTAAGGATGTGTTAGATGCAATTAGTTTGGCTTTAGGAAAGATAAAGGCAGCATATAAGTAGTCTTGACAATGCGGTTGTTAATGGAAGCAATACTGAAGAAAAATCACGACACGTTCATTGTATTTGTTGACCTGGAAAAAAGCGTTGTGTGAAAAATCGAATAAGCTGTAGGCAGAGATGGGCAATATACAATATGTACCAGAAACAAAATGGAATATTAAGAGTGGAGGACCAAGAACGAAGTGCTCGTATTAAAAAGGGTGTAAGACAGGGATGTAGTCTTTCACCCTTACTGTTCAATCTACACATCAAAGAAGCAAAGACGGATATATAAAAGGAAAGGTCAAGGGTGGGATTAAAATTCAAGGCATAAGGGTACCAATGATAAGATTTGCTGATGAAATTGCTGTCCTCAATGGAACTGCAGAAGAATAACAGGATTTGGTAAATGGAATGTACAGTCTAATGAGTATAAAGTATGTATTGAGAGTAAATCGATGAAAGATGAAAGTAATGAGAAATGTCACAAATGAGAATAGTGAGACATGTATCACCAAAACTGGTGAACACGAATTACGAGAAATTAAGGAACTTTTATACCTTGGAAGTAAAATAACAGACGACAACGAAGCAAGGTGTTCCGGCGTATCGACAAGCGCCTGCACGAAGACGAAGATTGCAAGAGCAAAGAAGGTGGTGAGACGACGTCAGCCAATAGCCCGCTGACAGGGATCACATCACGACAGGAGCGCCCTCTAGCCGAAGAGAATGTAAGAGCCGCTCCTGCCAGCCTCGGTCGGAGAGTATATTAGCACAGCACTAGCAGAGAGCACTACGATAGCAGTGACGTGTGATACACATCAATTGCTTACATGGACCCTGTCTACAGCAAAGGACTTTGATTGTTTGCATGTCGCCCATCGCTTTCGACACCGTTGTAAGTTCAAACTTAAGTACTGTCAATCATCTTATTTGTAATAAAAACCATTAATGTGATTTGCTTAATTTGTTGTATAGCGTTCCGAGAACTCAGCATCTCTGAGGCACCCTGTAAGAGACGAGTGGGTAGGACCCCACACAAGGTGGATATAAAAGCAGATCAGCACAGACAATGGAGGTATTCCTGCTGAAAGGAAGTGTACTATAGCCTGCATCAAGCAGTATGGCGCTTCCGCGCGTAGGGGTGGAGCGGTACGGACGCGTGGAGGGGATGAGAGTTGCTCATTCGTGGCAGCACAGAGCATGGAAACAAATTTCACGTTGCCCAACTGTGCTGCTGCTGACAACAGTCAGGTTCATTTACCATCGGTACATCGAGTAACACGTTCAAATTTGTGAGCGGTATAATAGATTTTAGAATCATTTTGAGAGAAATCTTACATCACATCTTGACGACGTTGCGTCCACTGCTGCACAGATTTAGAACGCGTGACGCCGGAAGGCGAGTACAGTTGACACAGCTTTGTGAAGGGTTCAAGCGCAATGTTTCTCAAAATTACAACTGTCTATCGACTCAACAAGGTCATTTAAACTGCTTGCAATAATTGTTAATTATAGAGAGTTGGACTGTATTACAAGTAAAAATGTAGTACACAACAAAATAAACTTCTAGGACAAACCGAAATCCTTATATTTCCTCGACGACTGTTTCTACTCCACATAAATTTAAAAAATGTGCATAGGAAGTGTACATGGGTGTTTGCCTGTAGTTAAGTGTAACCATTGTGTGTAAAAAAAGATTTAATGGTAGAAAAGACTAATGTAAAACATTATTCTAAAAATGGTCAGTACGTTGTCATATTTTTCGCTGCCAACAGGCATGATGAATGCAAGCTAATTCGTTCGAGATTTCAGTGAGAGACGACACTTATAATACATTGAAAAAACAAACAGTTCACCATTTCTGCGAATAACCTGGGGGGATGCTGACTGATAACTTCGAAAACCACCGATATCTCGGCAGGTAACCGCCCCTGTCATTTTAAGCCATTTTCCAATGCGCACCTTGAAAATAACAGGGGTTTACCTGCAGAAATGTTAGAGTTTCTGACGAATCAGCCCAGCTGCATTCTTGCTAGTTATTAGAGCGTTCAACACACTGGGAAATGAGTAACTTCTCTTTGGGAACTTCGTTTAATATTATAGTCTACGTACTTCATACGACACAGGTTCCTAATTAATAAAGGCAAGGAAGTGTTCATAAGCTATGTTGTTGTTGTTGTTGTGGTCTTCAGTCCTGAGACTGGTTTGATGCAGCTCTCGATGCCACTCTATCCTGTGCAAGCTTCTTCATCTCCCAGTACCTACATCCTTGTGAATCTATAAGCTATGTATGCTACTGATATGTTGAGAAACGTTTTTTTATACATCACGAGTCTTTAAAACTGAGAATTATTATTACTTTAGTCTGTTACACAGTCTATATCGTAATACCGTAGTCGTTGGTATCTGAGTCTGCGTCCAAACGATCTGACTGTAAATTACTATGACAGGTAAAGGCTTATATCCATCTTCACCTCGCTATCGAAGTCATCTTCCTGAAGCTTTTCAGCATACTTTCACACTGTGCCCACGTTGAAGATGTGTCTGTAATCTTAAATGATTTGTTTTTTACATTTTCTCCCTCACAGCCTTTAAGCTTTATCCAAATTAATTCCATGATACTGTACTGTACTGTGCTGTGTGACCACATTGATGCGCACGAAAATCAAAGCTGTGCCTTCTGTCACCTAACTTGTACAAATTAACAAGCTGTGGGAGTTCAGCACGAGTATGGTTTACAATATGCGAAACATTTTTATTTTTTAGCCAGGGCAAAATATCCGCTCTTCTGGTGTTTGTACTTGCCATTTTATCGGTAACAGTTGTATGGCAACTAGCATGGTACATTCAATGACCTAGTTCGAAGCAAGGTATGGTGAGAATTGTTCAGTGAGTCACTTCATGAAACTGGAAACGTACGTTTTTGAATGGATCACTGCTGCTTTTCTTACATCTAAACATCTAAACAGGAACAAAACCAGAAGAGCCGGCATACAGAATAATTATCCGAGAACCTATTTCCTTGGGAACTTTAAAACGGCCAGTACCGTCACTCATTTTCCAGCAGAGCTTTCTGGAATGATTCTGATTCAATCACGTTTCATCAAGGTTCATCACTGTTGAACTGCCTCCTTCTTTTGTATCGAGAGTGTTAACGAGGGATGTAGTTAGTGCTACACCTAAGTTATTTGTTACAACTAAACATCTTTCTACTACATTAGTGTAAGAACTTTGTGTGATGTACGGTATTCACGTTTCTCACAGAGCAGCTTCAAACATAGTGGACAAAACCATCCATCTGTGTTACAGGTTTCTTGCGATTTCGAGGCTTTTCAGGTGACACGAAACCAATTTTCCCCAAGTTTCCTACATATCTGGCGCTTTCGTTTACAATTTTCTATTTATAGTTTTCTTGCCGACACTTCATGCTTCTGCAGTCCGTTCTTACGTCTTCAGATGGCAACTGTACGAGTCCCGCTTTGAAATTCACGTTTGAAAAAGGCATAATGTCTCTCTCCTGCTTATAAAGCACTTTGTGTTTATTGCCATCACCTGACACTTTTTAATGGCATTAAAACATTTACAGGCATACATTCACAACTATATTGCCACAATAAAATATCATAGACAGGTGAATAAGCAATGCGGTTGTCGCGAAATACGGAAACAGTGCAGCAGTCAGGAGACAGATTGTCGCCTTCTAGCTGTAGCTCGCGGCTAACGGCTAGGAAAGAGAATGAATCTTATTCGCTGACAGTGGTTGATGGAGGGCTATGCGCAGAACGGCAGAAAACTGGGCCACCTTCGTACATGACGCAGACTTTAGTATCAAACATAGACATTAATTTGAGGAAGAGGTTTCTGAGAATGTACCTTTGGTGCCCAGCATTGCAGGGCAGTGAATCATGGACTGTGGGGAAACCGGAACAGAGGAGAATCGATGTCTCTGCGGTGTTGGCTCTGAACACTATGGGACTCAACTGCTGTGGTCATTAGTCCCCTAGAACTTAGAACTACTTAAACCTAACTAACCTAAGGACATCACACACATCCATGCCCGAGGCAGGATTCGAACCTGCGACCCTAGCAGTCGCACGGTTCCGGACTGCGCGCCTAGAACCGCGAGACCACCGCGGCCGGCTCTGCGGTGTTGAAAATCAGCTAGACTTGCAAGGAATAAGGAGATACTAGAGGGAGCTGTAGCGAGTAAAAACTGTAGAGGAACGAGGAGATCGAAATAAGTGGAAAAAACAAATGAGAATATAGGATGCAAGAACTACTCTGAGATGAAGAGGTTGGCAGAGGAGTGGAATTCATGGCGGACCGCATCACGCCAATCAGATGGCCTATGTCCCCAAAAATGTAGGGCACAAATGGCAATAACATTAGCATTGCAGAAACTGTGTCTGTAAGGTACAGTTTATTCACATAATATGTGTTATGCCAAAGCGTGCATTTGAATTTCAGTTTTGTCTTGGTTATCTCTGATTAATCCTACCCACCAATCCTTCTTTTCTTTCAAAACTTCAGTAATCACAGTCAGATTGAGTTTATGAGTATTTAAATGTGGAGCAGATTTGACAAAAATGGTTAAAATTTCAGGACGTAAAAGCAGGATCATAATCTCACATGAGCCCTCAAGTTCAAGTAATTAAAGGAGGGCAGTTGGTTGGAGGTAAAGGAGTGCCCATACGATATTAGTTGCGTGGATGCAAACATTGGAACGAGCAAGAATGGACAAGAGACTTTTGGACGCATAATGTAAGTTGAGTGGGATATGTAAGACAAAACTCGGGCAATACTTTAAAGGTGGAGCTGGAGGAAGACAGTGTGCCTGACTGGACGCCGGTGACGAGGTGTGTTGTACCGCGGCCTGGCCTACAGCAGGAAGAACGGCGTCGAGCTCACGGCTGAGCGGCTTTTGCCTCGCTGTGAATCGACAGGGCGCGCGCCTCCGGTGAAATAGTGCGCGTTGCGACGCTGCGAGAAGCCGCCTCTGCCGCTATAACTCAGCGTCCGGGCTAAGCCACGCGTTATTGCCCCGGCACGCTGCCTCCGGCCTAGCGTGCGAAATCGCAACCGTCTGCTGCAGCAGCACACCGCCGTGTCACCTGCTGCTGTCTGTTAAGACTCCTTCACGATTCAGCTGCGCTGGAAACTCGAGACACCAGCCACGGGACGTAGTGGCCACCATGCGAATACCACATTAGAGCGCACACCAGGCGAGTATCGTCGGATCTTCATTGTCGTTAGTTTTATGTGGTTGTTCGATGTTAAACCATTTGGTGCCGGGTGGTAATAATTAAAGTGGAGCTACTCACAGTGGTCCAGCGTGGGCCGTAATTATCGTGTAGCAGCGGAATTTAGTAGACATTCTAACACGGGTTTCCAGATTTTTTGAAGGAAGAGACAGAGCGGTTCCGAAACTTCCCCGTTTTTGGAGGGAAAAAAACCGGTGTATTTTCGAATTCTTTAGATTTTTTCAGAGATAAAAATTAGTATTTACTAAATGTTTCCACATATTGTAATAGTCAGATTTATTTACAAATACGAAAAACATTTATACAAATTCGTCTAACTTATACTGATATCCTGTGGATGTTTCCCCGTCTTTCAATAATGTAAGATCACGTTTTACATATTCAGAAACTCCTTTACATGACTGAATAAAATTCACCATTATGTGTTGCTCCGTCCTCTATTAGTTCTCTACTACACAAATTTCTTGTCTCGTTCCACTGTTTATACATTAATGGCAACACTTTTCCACAAAATCATTAGATTTAGGTGGACTGAAGTAGAATATCGCTATCGTATACCTATTTGGCACTTTATGTTCTGCTACAGTTGGAAAGAATCGTAACTATTTAAATACAACTCTACCGTGCTGTTCACAATTTCAAGTAATTAGCCTTTCATTCAAAGAATTCTTTACAGGAGCTGTCAATACAAATGTTGTCTCTCAGGTTAGTAACTTCCACTGCATTTTCAAAGTCATTAAATTCAATTTCATTCTCCAAGGAAAAACCAGCTTTACAAGCCTATCGATTACTGGTGGTAAAATAATATATTTTTCCAGATACTGGAACTAAATGCTTTAAGAGAATACTTCACAAGAGCTATCAATACAAATGTTATCTCTCAGGTTAGTAACTTCCACTGCAGTTTCAAAGTCATTAAATTTAATTTCATTTTACAAGGAAAAATCAGCTTTAAACATCTATCGATTATTGGTGGTAATATCATATATTTTTCCAGATAATGGAGCTAGATACTCTAAGAACTACTGAAATCTGGAGAAACTTTTTTGTAATTAACGAAATTAGCCATCCAATAGTTCATTTCGCCTCGCAGCCGTGAAAACCATCCTTCTGCTTAAGCTTGTCAGTTACAATACGCATTTGATCAAATGTCTTCAAAACAGTCAAAACACAACCTTCTAATATTCTGTTAACAATATCCAACAGGTTTCCAACATTGCTCAAAAATGGAGATGTATTTCTAGCATGATGTCTTGCTCAGGGTTTTCATTCCGAAAAATCTGACCTCAAAAATTTTGGACATTCATCAATACTTTGGAAATAATGGCATCTCAGTTCAAAAGGGCCCTGTTTACAGTTGTAGTCAAAGAGCGCCATCTTGTGGGAACATGTCTCAGTATCTCAGTCCATTCCTGTTCCACGAACTGGAAAAAAGATTTAAGTTTCTTTCTTCTTTTTGCGGAAACTGTGAAACCATTATCAATTTTTTAGAACTGCACTTTCTACATCCGTATCTAATTTATCAGTCACATTGTTAATTGCATTGTTGAGTATGTGATTAGTGCAATTCGTCTGTTCATTTCTTGTTGTTGTTGTTAATGAGAAGCGACTGAAGAACTGATTTATTCGTGCTAAAATTAACGCTTGCATTATCAGCACTGTATGGTGCAACCTTCCTTATTTACACTCAGCTTCTAAATACATAAACTTCACTGTGATAGATCAACCACTCCAGAAGAGGTTTCGTCAGTATTTTAAATGTAACCCAATGTTGTTTTGTACGCCTTTTTGTGGGTAAAAGTAGCGTATGCAACCAGGAAACATCTTTCTGTTGCCCTTATTTGATGCCTCTGTTGAGAACGAAAAAAAAAATTCAGGTTTTTCTGAGCCTCGTAATGTATTGAAAAGGTCTATGACACTTTTAGGAAACAGTATATTCTTCACCAGCATTTTCCCTTTCGATCGTCCATAAGAAATCTTTGATGCCGTCGCAGAATCTTCGAAAACGTGTGAAACGAGCTTATTTCTGCAGTCCAAACTTGAGTATCTGTGGCTGTGTTTCGTTGCATGATACACGAAAGTCAGTGCTCTTGAAGCGACACACGATGTTCCTTTGTACTCTTTTCACTTACGAAATAATTCTGCAATTTATTTGATTCAAAACTATATTTTTCTTTTAATGCGTGGTATGAGTGCATGAAGAGTTCAATGCATCTGGTGATTTAAGTTACATCATGTATTTGGGTGTAAACAATTCATATGGGCAAGCCTTGCAACAACCTTATCTGCTGAAGGGTTTTGGTGGCTATCTTATAAGTAAATCAGCAAGAGAGGTGTAAAAAATCAAATGGGTGCCGGCAAATTCAGGAAGGCGTATGTTTTAAAGATACATATGTACGTCATGCCGAAGAACACGGTAGTATTAGTATGCATGACGTACACGGAGATTTGGCGTTATGGAAAACAGTTAGAACCCCAATCTGCTGAAAACGTTGGAGGAAAAAACAAACAACATATTGCATTATCGTCATCTACAGCAACGTCTCAAGTTGGGGTTGAAATTAGATAGACATCCACAGTATTTACTTCAAGCAGCGTAAAAGGTTGAAGGGATATATCAGTTTCAACACAGAAAAGAGGGATCTCGTGATCCCCATTTGAGAAAGATTTTTACAAACCTATGAATAATGCACTTTTCTGCAAAACTGTGCAGCATGTCAAAGAACACCATGAAATTCATTTGGTTACCGCCCGGAAGGAGCCTTCTGGGGCAACAGATTATATCGCCAATGCAAATTTTAAATGGGCCACAATCTTCAACAAATATTTCGTTGCACAGGAGACGTTAAAGTTTTGGTAGAGTGGGTATGCGTACATTAGACGTACCCAGGCTCAACACGTACCAATTCTATAAAAAGCTTGTAAAACTCGTTTTTCAAATATGACAGCTTCATCTATGACAGAAGGGCTGAGAACCTTGTCAAAGAAAAAAGTGCCTCCCTGATGCATTCGATACATCTGGACATGTGGCCATAATCAGTAAGGCCAAACACCTGCCAACAATGAGGTTATCACTCTGTTGAAAGATGATGCGTATGGGGTTGCTGACTGTGGAGTTTGTTGGTCTCACCACAGAAATATACACATACCATACAGACACTGGCGCAATCCTTAGATGCGCTAAGGTGTGCAACGTGTGGCATGAATCGGTCTCAAAGTTGAAGACTATATGAGGTGCCTGCATGGTGGTGTCCGTAGTGCCCACCCTCCACTCTGCACATGGCACAGCAGTCCAGTATTCAATCGCAAATAAACGTGGTACACACTGTATTGGGGTAACTGAAAATCAACCTGTCTCAGCATGATGACAAGTGAGTCATCTAAGCCGATGGTATTTAAACCCTACGATAGGTACACTATTTACTTGGGTGACAGAGTGTATGCACATATGTTGTACCATGTGTGTGTGTGTGTGTGTGTGTGTGTGCGTCCATGGATGCCAAATAGTATGAAGATGTGTGTGAATTTCTAAGGGACCAAACTGCTGATGTCATCGGTCCCTAGACATACACATTACTGAAACCAACTAAGTGATGCTAAGAACTATACACACACCCATGCCCGAGGGAGGACTCGAACCTCCGGCGGAAGGAGCAGCGCAATGCCCTCTTTTCTCTTCCCCTCTTCCCATCTTCCCTGAACTGTATGTTCCTCCGGGTTTACACAGACATTGGTCTCTATGGGCATAACTCTGAGACATCAGAAACTGTACAAGACTTGTGGACTTGCGGTAGCGTTCTCGCTTCCTGCGCAATGGCTACTGAGTTCAATTCCTGGTGGGGTCAGGGATTTTCCCTACCTCGAGATGACTCGATGTTGAAGGCAATGGCAAAACCACCTCCGCTAGGACCTTGCCTAGTCAGCAGTGAGGGTCTCCCAAATTATTCCATACACTCCTCGGATTATGAGACCTCATCATCGTATATACATGCTTGCTTCGAATGAACAGTAAAATGAGTTTTGATGCTCTTGGGTGACAAACTGCCTTGAATAAACTTTGCTGAACAGACAAATAAGCTGAGTGTTTTCATTTTTTTCACTACCGCTGACATATAGATGATAAATGTGATTATTTTATCTTATTATTTTACTTTGGTACACATGTTACTTATGAGTTTTCTGTAATGGTTGTTATTGTTGTTGGTTCATATACAAATTACCATTGTATGCCATTGCTCATATCGATGAGATATCTTTGTAATTTTATCTTCGAAATTACAAGAACTTCGGTTACTCAGGTTATGTCCTGATTACACATGTTCAGTTACTTGTTTTTGTGTTTGAGGAAAACCTGTTACTTGTTTTTGTGTTTGATGGAAACTACTGATGAGGGAAGAATATTGTCTATCTTGCTATTGTTGATAAACTTGATAGTTACTGTGATCTTATGTTACTACATGAGTGACATGTGATTTGTGTTGGCCAGTTTTTCGTAACTAATGCTTTTTCATTATCGTTATGTACATGAAGTTTTGTATTTTGAGTTTCATAGTCATTTCTATCGTCTTGACATTGATTCACGTACCAGACGATGGTATGAGGTCAAAACTGATAGTAAATGATTCGTTAGAATGCATCATTATCCTGAAACATATATCTCCTGCTGATAACAGGTTAAATAAAATATTTTACGCACATAAACATTACTCGTAAACCACACATCTTCGATACCTATTAAGTTTTGAAAAATATAATAATTTCTGCTAAATAAAATTATAATGTTTCAGATCTTTAATTAGTTAATTAATGGTTCCAAAAATGTTTTGATTTTTAGTGTGTCGCTAAGTACAAGATATATGGCAGTTACTAACTCTTGTTATTGTCTGCGCAATGAAATAAATAAAATAACTGACCAATTAATTACTAAATAAATATTTTTTTGTTTTAAACAATATTTCACTTCTTGTTGTCTACACGTGACTATGTTTATTTTTTTTACTTTTTTCCTTTTTTTCTCGATGCCACATGATATATGTGCAGGGAAGTTTTTCGTACCGTGTGACCTGTGAAGCTGGCGAGTGATGCTTGCTTCGAATGAACACTAAAATGAGTTTTGATTCTCCTTAGCGACAAACTGCCTTGAATCAACTTTCCTGGACGTAAAGATAATCTTTGAATAGTATGTGAAGGAATATTTACATTTTTTCAGTCTCAAAGATTTTCGGTATTTAATCGCAACGCGTAGACTGCAATTGCAGGGAAGCGATCCTTTATTAAGCAGAAGAGACAAGCAAAGCAGTTTGATAAGCTACGCATTGACAACAGTATTATTTAGGAGTCAATCATTCCTCACCGTAATTCACTAAAACTCATATGCTTCCGTCATTTATAGCGCTTATATCAACACCTCGATTATTTGTAGATTCTTAACAACTTTAATCAGTGGGTACCACACTTCTGTATTCGGATTTATACAACTTTTTCCCTAACTGCTCGTCCTTGAGTCATTCAGATCCATATTTTCGTACATAAAATGTTTGCAAAGTCTCACACCCAACCTCGTTTCTCTTTCTGTCCTCCCATCTTTCTTGAACTGTCTGTTACTCGTATTTTACACATACATTGGTCTCTCTGGGCATCACTCCAAAGCATCAGAAACTGTGCAAGACTTAAGCACGGTACTACAAAGTTACATATTTGAGGTAACATAAATAATTAGATAAAGAAAGAGAAGGAAAAAATATAAATAAATACGACAAGGAAATTCCATTACAGATTTTGCCTCAGGATTTTTCCTCTGTCTGGCGCACTTGACAAAACACTTGTAATTGGTTTCCAGTCCTTTTGACATCGAGTTTAAACTTTTCTTTAAGTAAACCTGACGAAATTTGACACATCGTTGGCGTGGAAGTACTAAACTTAAAAAGAGTCCGTTGCGGGATTTTACGGTGATTTGCAGCGGCAGGCGACAATCGCTACAAGGAGCAGGGTGGCGGAGTTCGGCGGGTAGCGACCCCACTGCTTCACAGGCTGTTTGCCAGCGCGGCCGCGGAGCCTCGTGAAATAGTGAAGCGCCGGCGAACAAAGCCACGGCCTGTTTGCTCTCCACGGCGCCCGCGGCCGCCTTGAAAAGCGCGACCCGCCAATTGTGTTTGTGTTTTCATTATCTGGCCAAGGCTGCCTTGCTCGCGTCGCCGTTTCAGCTGTGTGTGTGTGTGTGTGTGTGTGTGTGTGTGAGTGAGTGTGTGTTTGTGTGTGTGTGTGTGTGTGTGTGTGTTTCCGCCCCCGTTCGTTCGCGCCGTGCTTCCACGGGATGATAGCAACAAGGAGCCACTCAACTATTTAATGCCCTAGTGCCTATACTGCTAATAACGGTTTCAGGGCTTGGAGACAAGAATTTGGTAGCTGGCCATTTATCTTTTTCATTTAGTAGCTTTTACAAACTTTCCGTACTTACAGCCGCATACAAGAATAGCGTCTTTCATGGAGACATACTTTTCTTTGAGTCAACTTTCTTCTATTTCAGTAACTATAAAGAAGTAACTCTTTCTCGAGCTGACACAAATTACAACTTTGCCGTTCAGTTTATCGACTACTTAAAGGTCGTCATTTTCTGCTTTTTGGTGTAGAAGATGCTGTTCAGATTTCTCTGTCACGTCACTGTGAAGCATCTAGAAAATATTTGGTGTTTCGTCGAGGCACAAAGATGTGCTCTTATAGCTTTTTAAAAGAACAAACCGCCATTTGATTGTTTATTACTATATTTATCCTCTTTACTACCTATATTTCAGCTTTCATGCCATCATGAAGTACAATGCTAAAAGTTGTTAGATTATTACTATGTCTACTAATGGTCTAACAACTTTTAGCATCGTATATGATACTGGCATGAAAGCCGAAATATGGATGGTTCAGAAGATAAATACAGTACTCTTTTAAAAGTAGTACGTAACTGTAGCTCAAAACATTTGAAAAAATTTTGTTATTGTAGCGTTCTGTCTCGCTTTATATCAATAAAATAGTGTATTTAAACCTAGACGTGAATGAAACACGTTTAGAAATGTTACATGTATCATGAGTCTCGGTTGCCGCCTCCGTTGACATCAAATATAGCACAACCTTAAAAATTTGCCATTAACAGTAAATTATACATTATTAGAAACTTATACACTGATGAGTGAAGGGTTATGATTACTTTCCACGATGAGATTTCGACAGCAAGTGACGCGCTAAGGAAAGAATAACGTTTGGGCAGAGACGACTGCAGATTCATACTAGAATAAATGTCGAAATTCGCTTAAGTAACTGACTTTCGACTTTGACAAATTGCAGATCGCTGTGATCCATCACTTGGGAACGAGTATTTCGGGAACAAAGAAGCTGTTCGGCTGATTGCATGTTACTGCTAAGAGCATCTCTGGAAAGTACTTGAGGGCGGTAAAATCACTTTATACGTTTTAAACAGGTACTGGTGTACGATTATAAATAGGATCTAGAACCTAAAAATGTCTTTTAGCTGAATAGTAGCAATACAAACGCACTTTCTGTAATGTTTAGATAGAGGGTAGGAGTAACTGAAGACCACCACAACAATTTAAAAAAATACTATTTTGGTTAAACTTTTACCGAAAAATTTAAGACAAGTGTGGAATGTGGCATAAGAAACCATTAAAAACAATAAATTTTTCTCCAGAATTTTAAAATATAAAGTACATGACTAGATAGTAATATTTTCGAAAGATAGGCATAAAGTACCATTGCAAACACTTTACAGCGGCTGAGACCGAAATTACATTAGGAAAGTTAAAACCTCTACATCATAACTGGGAAATAACGAACTTTAAACAGTTCTTAAAAGTTGCTTGTGGTGGCCATTTTAGTAACGGCTGTATGTAAATTGGAGTAGTTTACACGACAAACGCCTTTGGAATGCTGCACATTAAGTGTTTATTTTATTTATAAACTCAGACGCCTTTCGCTTTTCTAATAAAGTAGCTTCGTTGTGCCTCCCGAAATATTATATGATATTCCATTGTCACATATAGGTCTTTGATTTAAAGCAGTTCATGGAAGTTTTTCATAATAGAATGGAAAGGTACTTACAGATCAGCGTCTTTCTCATTATTTGTAAACAAGAAGCTTCCTCTCGAGTAGATAACTGGTTGAAAAATTACCAAATTTTTTCTTTAATGTCAGTACTACCATTAGACTGTTGGTTATTGATGGTGTTATATTTACACTTACACAATCATGATTTCGGCTTCAAAGCGCCATTATCAAGTGTTTTAAGTGTTATAAATTGCTTGCGATGGCTTATCGTAGTTTTAAAATACACTATTAGACACATTGTCTAAGAGTCGTTATTTCTGGCAGAGCCTACTGCTTTGTTTCATTACTGAGTACACTATCTTGACTAAAGACACGACAGTATGCCATATTAGGCAATTTGTAACACTTAAAACACATTTTGATGCCAAAATCATGATTGTGTAAGTGTAAATGTAACACTGTAAATAAACAACAGTCTAATGGCGGTACTGACTTTAAAGAATTCTTTTCAGTTACATACATAGGAGAGAAATGGGTTTTGTGGTCATCTGTTGGCATGTTTGTATATTATATAATCAGTTAGTGCAAACAATGAGAAGTTAGTTACATTCACTTTTTCATTTCTCAGTAGTTTCTTTTGTGTCTTTGTTTCATACATGAGTTAATGTTCTTGCAGAGTTAGAAGGTGTCTTATTATTTATTCTACCGACTTCCATTACTTATTCTAACTATTTGTATGTCTTTCTCACATGTAGTAGGTTTATAATTCATTTCTCTTAGATGCTCTACAAGAGTTGTGTGCCTTTCTGACTGGTAGACATAAATACGAGTATCGTGACAACATGCATAAAATTGCTGTTTGAGACTCTCCCGACGTAATAAGTGCTTCCCTGGCTAACGGGCGTCGCGTCGGATAATGTTGTGTAAGTTGCACAATATTTCAACGAAACAGCTGCTCGTCATCTTCAGGTTCTTACTGACATGTTGCTTTTTTGTGTGTGTACGCATGTGGTAGGTTGAGGTACAGCGTCACCGGTGGATCTCTGTCTTACGGTCTTAGAGTAAGGGTAAAGTTTTTCTGCAATGATGTACACAGGGCACAAGTCATTTCCGACACTGAGACTTTGTCATCTGAGCTGGCCAATCTTGAAGCTACATTTCATCAGAATGGTTAAAAAAAGACAGATTCAACGTGCGTTGCGCTATCGACCAACCATGCATCGGATGACTGATGATAACACTGAGCCACCATCTAAGAGTACTACCTTTTTACCTTACGCAGCACTTCGAGCAAGATCGGTCGTATTTTACGGAAATGCGACATGAAATGTGTTTATCAATCTCCATTTAAAATTAGAATGTTTTTAGGTTCTGCTAAGTATGGCCTTGGTTTGCGTATCGCGAGTGTATGTCGCGTTCCTTGTAGCTGTGGCCGAAATATCGGCGGTCGCTGTAAATATTACCTGGCTGAATTTCCGTAAGTTGTTTGAAAAATGATGTCGTTTCAATGACATCAATGGAGTGCACGCTGTAGGTGTCGCGGTGGGACACAAAATCCCATACTGCACTCCCACGGTGGAATATCAAAGTACCAGGCAACAGGTAACACAACCACATAGGTACTGACATTGGTGGTCGAATGATGGGCGACACATATCGAGTGGTTGTATCAAATTGACGCTTCAGTAGTGCCCATAACTGGGATATCGTCAGCTACGGTTCGAATCTGACTCCTCGAAGATGCTGAGAGGAACAGCGTGGCAGTGCCAGTGCTGAGGAGGCGTGATGCCAATGTGATGCAAGCCAGTGAGCGCCAGTGACCGCGTCGTGCAGGGCATCCACTTTGTCATAGAGACGCCTTGTCCTCTCTCGAATGGACGTCTTCAGAGTTACCATATTTGTTTCCTCGGGGAAGATAACTACCCTCGTGAGGGTAGGGGCATGCAGGTTCCACCAAAGCACCTCATTCTGCAGCCGATCGAGAGTCTGGATCCGGGTGGCGCTTACCATGTATCACGCGGAGGAGCCATAGGTGATGGAAGGGTGAACAACCATCCGGTACAGTCGGAACTTGGTTTTTAGGTTCAGTTCCCTGCTGTTGAAAGTTGGGTACAACGCTATTATCAGTTTCTGTCCTTTTGGGGTGACGTATTCTGCAGGCCGTTGGAAGAGCAGTTTTTTATCCATCCGAACACGTAGATATTTGGTATTGGGGTAGCATGGGACCCGGACGCCTGGCATAGTGATATTGTGGCGAAGGACTGGGCGCCGTCTGGTGAAATAGACTACCGTAGTTTTGGCGGCATTTAGGGCTATCATGTTTCAACGACACCTTGTGACTGCCTCTGGAGACGAGCAATGAGCTGGTCCGTGTTGCAGCCGGTCGTATAGGGCGCGGTATCATCGGCGTATTGCGCCAGGTGGCAATGTGGGATGTCTGGTATATCATTAACATAAATATTAAAGGGGATGGACGATAAATCAGAGCCTTGATGGCTACCCATCGACATGTGACGTAAGCGCAAGCTTATGCCTTGCTGAGTAACCAAGAAGGTTCTAACAGGCAAGAAATTATCCACGATCTTGGCATAGATATCTGGGATGGTCGTCTGTGTCAGAATTTTGTACAGAAGACTGTCCTGCCAAAGCTTGTCGTATGCGTTTTGCAGGTCCAGGACAACCGCTGGCGTCGACATGGTGGAGTTAAAGCCCTTACTGACATGTTCCGTAAAGCTAAGAAGTCGGGAGTCGGGCCGTTAGGTAGGAAGCGAATCCGAACTTTCCAGACGGATCATCCCAGCTACCGGAAGAGGCTGGAAAATGCGATGGAGAGTCACAGATTCTAAGGTCTTTGCCATGGTATTCAGAATGTTAATGGGCCTTTTGTGAATAGGTACCGCAGGATCCTTCGAGGGGTTCTGGATGGCATTCAGTTTGGCGTGCTTCCACTGTGGGGAGGAAAAGCCGTTTATGAGACAGCAGTTTAGGAGGCTGGTAAATACTAGCAGAGGACTGCGTGGAAGCCAGCAGGGGTGTTCGTTTAACATTACTGTAATGGCTCGCCAACATACACGGTGGCTGGCTGGGAAAGCTCAGGCGCCAAGCGGTGGGACTATAACGTCATCGTAGACGAATCATAGAGCACGGCGACAGCCAGTGCCCCATGCCGTAAAAACGGGTTACGGTCGTGGCATGCGCGACGCAGGAAAACCACGGCCGCACATCGTGGCGCAATGTGTTGGTGCCCAGTGTATGTGAGTGGACTCCAAATCCCCGTCTGCGTTGATTCGCATTCGTTCGTCTGCGGTCAACAATGCCGCCAGGGCTGGTTCCCAAGCCTTGCTGAGTTGAAATCCAGTGTCTTCATTAAACAGGTCGTTACTTATACAGATTTCGATGATGACAGACAGTTGCCTCGTTGAAATACTGGGCAGCTTCCAAAACATTATCCGACGCCGATGCCTGTGAACCAATGAAGAAACGTGCATAAAATTTGTTAATTTTTCCTGCTGGGTACTGAGTAAGATATTACAATGGCGTTATTTTAATTTCATATTATTTCCCACGTTTGAAGTTGAGACTCTAAATAATCCGCATTTACAAATCCTAGGCATTCACAGAGGGTGCGTTTACTTGTAATAATCCGAGCTCCAACGTCAGGCGGATAATGAGACGCTTCACGGACATGGCTGCCAAGGAGGGAAGGAATTCAGTGTGAACTCTGTGTGCATTCCGGAGGAGTCATTGCAGATGTGGAAAGGATGCTTCCGGATGCCATGAAGAGCATAGCGTGCAACGAATTGCACGTATTGGTGACTAATGGCGGAACTAACGACGTGTGTCGTTTTGGATCGGAAAAGATTCCCTCTGGTTTCGGGCAGATACATAAAGTTGTACAGACCTCCAGTCTTGCTTGCAAGATGAAGATGGAACTCGCCATCTGTAGCATCGTTGGCAGCACCGTCTTTGGTCCGTTGTTACAGAGCCGAGCGGAGGGTCAGAATCAGATGCTCAGACGGTCCTGCAAACGTATCAGCTGCAGATTCCATAACTTGCGCCATGGGGTTGTCGATTTTTGGGTCTTCTACACACAAGACGCGCGTACCTGGATGGTGGAGGCTGTGTGGAGGGGAGTGGGAGGTTCATTAGTTTATAGGGTCTTAGGAAACTACAGAAAGGGTGTCAGTCTAAAAGGGTGAAGGGCAGACACAGAAAAGTATTCCTAGAAACAATCGGTATTGTAGTTATAAATTGTCGTAGTTGTGTTGGAAAAGAATCAGAGATGTAAGCGCTAATGAAAAGCACTGAAACTCGAACTGTTATAGCTACTGAAAGTTGGCTAAGGCTGGAAATACGTTCGGTCGTAATTTCTACAAAGGACCTAACCATGTTCAGGAAACAGAGTAAACACAGCTGTTGTGGGAGTGTTTATTGTTGTCAGAAGTAGTTTAACATGCAGGGAAATCAAGGAAGATAGCTCAAAAATGGCTCTGAGCACTATAGGACTTAATTTCTGTGGACATAAGTCTCCTTGAACTTAGACCACTTAAATCTAACTAACCTAAGAACATCACACACATCCATGGGCGTGGCAGGATTCGAACCTGCGACCGTAGCGGTCGCGCGGTTCCAGACTGTAGCGCCTAGAAACGTTCGGTCACACCGGCCGGCGAAGATAGTTTCTGTGAGTTAGTAGGGGTAGAGGTTATACTCGACAACCGGAATAAATTAATACCGACCCTCAACTCAGATTATACAGTTCAAAGGAAACTTGAGTCTCATACCCCCCCTTGAACCATGGACCTTGCCGTTGGTGGGGAGGCTTGCGTGCCTCAGCGATACAGATGGCCGTACCGTAGGTGCAACCACAACGGAGGGGTATCTGTTGAGAGGCCAGACAAACGTGTGGTTCCTGAAGAGGGGCAGCAGCCTTTTCAGTAGTTGCAGGGGCAACAGTCTGGATGATTGACTGATCTGGCCTTGCAACATTAACCAAAACGGCCTTGCTGTGCTGGTACTGCGAACGGCTGAAAGCAAGGGGAAACTACAGCCGTAATTTTTCCCGAGGACATGCAGTTTTCTGTATGATTAAATGATGATGGCATCCTCTTGGGTAAAATATTCCGGAGGTAAGATAGTCCCCCATTCGGATCTCCGGGCGGGGACTACTCAGGAGGATGTCGTTATCAGGAGGAAGAAAACTGGCGTTCTACGGATCGGAGCGTGGAATGTCAGATCCCTTAATCGGGCAGGTAGGTTAGAAAATTTGAAAAGGGAAATGGATAGGTTAAAGTTAGATATAGTGGGAATTAGTGAAGTTCGGTGGCAGGAGGAACAAGACTTCTGGTCAGGCGACTACAGGGTTATAAACACAAAATCAAATAGGGGTAAAGCAGGAGTAGGTTTAATAATGAATAGGAAAATAGGAATGCGGGTAAGCTATTACAAACAGCATAGTGAACGCATTATTGTGGCCAAGATAGATACGAAGCCCGCACCTACTACAGTAGTACAAGTTTATATGCCAACTAGCTCTGCAGATGATGAAGAAATTGAAGAAATGTACGATGAAATAAAAGAAATTGTTCAGATAGTGAAGGGAGACGAAAATTTAATAGTAATGGGTGACTGGAATTCGAGTGTAGGAAAAGGGAGAGAAGGAAACATAGTAGGTGAATATGGATTGGGGCTAAGAAATGAAAGAGGAAGCCGCCTAGTAGAATTTTGCACAGAGCAAAACTTAATCATAGCTAACGCTTGGTTTAAGAATCATGAAAGAAGGTTGTATACGTGGAAGAACCCTGGAGATACTAAAAGGTATCAAATAGATTATATAATGGTAAGACAGAGATTTAGGAACCAGGTTTTAAGTTGTAAGACATTTCCAGGGGCAGATGTGGACTCGGACCACAATCTATTGGTTATGACCTGTAGATTAAAACTGAAGAAACTGAAAAATGTGAGAAATTAAGGAGATGGGACCTGGATAAACTGAAAGAACCAGAGGTTGTACAGAGTTTCAGGGAGAGCATAAGGGGACAATTGACAGGAATAGGGGAAAGAAATACAGTAGAAGAAGAATGGGTAGCTCTGAGGGATGAAGTAGTGAAGGCAGCAGAGGATAAAGTAGGTAAAAAGACAAGGTCTGCTAGAAATCCTTGGGTTACAGAAGAAATATTGAATTTAATTGATGAAAGGAGAAAATATAAAAATGCAGTAAATGAAGCAGGCAAAAAGGAATACAGACGTCTCAAAAATGAGATCGACAGGAAGTGCGAAATGGCTAAACAGGGATGGCTAGAGGACAAATGTAAGGATGTAGCAGCTTATCTCACTAGGGGTAAGATAGATACTGCCTACAGGAAAATTAAAGAGAGCTTTGGAGAGAAGAGAACCACGTGTATGAATATCAAAAGCTCAGATGGCAACCCAGTTCTAAGCAAAGAAGGGAAGGCAGAAAGGTGGAAGGAGTATATAGAAGGCTTATACAAGGGTGATGTACCTGAGGACAATATTATGGAAATGGAAGAGGATGTAGATGAAGACGAAATGGGAGATACGATACTGCGTGAAGAGTTTGACAGAGCACTGAAAGACCTGAGTCGAAACAAGGCCCCCGGAGTAGACAACATTCCATTAGAACTACTGACAGCCTTGGGAGAGCCAGTCATGACAAAACTCTACCAGCTGGTGAGCAAGATGTATGAGACAGGCGAAATACCCTCAGACTTCAAGAAGAATATAATAATTCCAATCCCAAAGAAAGCAGGTGCTGACAGATGTGAAAATTACCGTACTATCAGTTTAATAAATCACAGCTGCAAAATACTAACGCGAATTCTTTACAGACGAATGGAAAAACTGGTAGATGCGGACCTCGGGGAGGATCAGTTTGGATTCCGTCGAAATGTTGGAACACGTGAGGCAATACTGACCTTACGACTTATCTTAGAAGAAAGATTAAGAAAAGGCAAACCTACGTTTCTAGCATTTGTAGACTTAGAGAAAGCTTTTGACAATGTTAACTGGAATACCCTCTTTCAAATTCTGAAGGTGGCAGGGGTAAAATACAGGGAGCGAAAGGCTATTTATAATTTGTACAGAAACCAGATGGCAGTCATAAGAGTCGAGGGGCATGAAAGGGAAGCAGTGGTTGGGAAAGGAGTGAGACAGGGTTGTAGCCTCTCCCCGATGTTATTCAATCTGTATATTGAGCAAGCAGTAAAGGAAACAAAAGAAAAATTTGGAGTAGGTATTAAAATTCATGGAGACGAAGTAAAAACTTTGAGTTTCGCCGAAGACATTGTAATTCTGTCAGAGACGGCAAAGGACTTGGAAGAGCAGTTGAACGGAATGGACAGTGTCTTGAAAGGAGGATATAAGATGAACATCAACAAAAGCAAAACGAGGATAATGGAATGTAGTCAAATTAAATCGTGTGATGCTGAGGGAATTAGATTAGAAAATGAGACACTTTAAGTAGTAAAGGAGTTTTGCTATTTAGGAAGTAAAATAACTGATGATGGTCGAAGTAGAGAGGATATAAAATGTAGACTGGCAATGGCAAGGAAAGCGTTTCTGAAGAAGAGAAATTTGTTAACATCGAATATAGATTTATGTTTTAGGAAGTCGTTTCTGAAAGTATTTGTTTGGAGTGTAGCCATGTATGGAAGTGAAACATGGACGATAACTAGTTTGGACAAGAAGAGAACAGAAGCTTTCGAAATGTGGTGCTACAGAAGAATACTGAAGATAAGGTGGATAGATCACGTAACTAATGAGGTTGTATTGAATAGGATTGGGGAGAAGAGAAGTTTGTGGCACAACTTGACTAGAAGAAGGGATCGGTTGGTAGGACATGTTTTGAGGCATCAAGGGATCACAAATTTTGCGTTGGAGGGCAGCGTGGAGGGTAAAAATCGTAGAGGGAGACCGAGAGATGAGTACACTAAGCAGATTCAGAAGGATGTAGGTTGCAGTAGGTACTGGGAGATGAAGCAGCTTGCACAGGATAGAGTAGCATGGAGAGCTGCATCAAACCAGTCTCAGGACTGAAGACAACAACAAACAACAACCCTACTCATAGTTATATTTGAGGGTTGACTTCAATCTATCCTCGCTATGTTTGCGAAAATATATGTTCAAAGTCGGAGGTATGCATAGAACGTCCTCCAAAGTCGTTCTGAATTCGCTCTCAGAAAATTATTTTGACAATTGCTTAGGAGCCCACTCGGAATGTAAAAAGACGCGGAAACATACTTGATCGCCAGAAAAAAAAATGCTCTGAGCACTATAGGACTTAACATCTGAGGTCATAAGTCCCCTAGAACTTAGAACTACTTAAACCTAACTAACCTAAGGACATCACACAGATCCACGCCCGAGGCACGAATCGAACCTGCGACCGTAGCAGTCGTGCGGCCGGCTCTCACCTACAAATAATCCTGAGAAAATAGGGAGCATCATGACGGATACAGGGATTAGTGCCCAAAAGATTGTTGTAGCGGGACTATCGTAATATCTGAACACAAAAAACGCAAAGTACATCTATTTAAAAAAGCAGATAAGGTTCGTTTGACTTCTTCCTAAGAGACACTCTACAGTCCTTCCAATCTGAATTTGTAAGCGTACACCACACGTTTAAATTCAAATAAACAGTATCAACTGCTATTGAGAGACATATACCAAATAAATTAATGAGAGATGCTACCGATTCACCATGTTACACTAAACAGGTCAGAACACTGTTGCAGAAGGAACTAATAATTCGTGCCAAATCCAAACGAACGCACAATCCTGAAGAGTGGTGATGTTTTGCAGAAGCCAGAAATGTAGCACGAACTTCAATATGAGATGATTTTAATACCACCCACAACGAAACTCTGTCTCGAAATGTGCCACTGTGCGGCAACAATGGTAACGTCACTGATGATAGTGCCACTAAGGCAGAGCTGCTAAATACGGGTTTTCGAAATTCCTTCACCAATGAAGACGGAGTAAATATTTCAGAATGCGAATCAAGAACAACTGTCGACATGAATAACTTAGAAGTAGGTAGCCTCTGTCTTGCAAAGCAGCCTAAATCACGTAATAAAGCCAACGCGTCTGGTCCTGATAGTATACCAGTCAGATTCCTCACAGAGTATGCTGATACAATAGCTCCAAATTTAGCAATCATACAGAACCGATCGCTCTTTGAAATGTGTTTACCTACACATTGAAAAAATTCTCGAGTCACTCAAATATTGGAAAAAGACAAAAGGAGTAATCCAGTATATTACAGGCCCATATTATTAACGTCGATATGCAGAAGGACTTCGGAACATATGGTGTGTTCGAACATTACGAATTACCTCGAAGAGAACGGTCTATTGGCACGCGGTCAAAACAGATTTAGAAAACATTGTTCCTGTTAAACACAACTAGCTCTTTATTGTTAGGAACTAATGTGTGCTATTGACAGGGGACGTCAGTATGATTCCGTATTTTTAGATTTCCAGAATGTCTTTGATACCATTCCCCACAACGATTTCTAATCAAATTACCTGCCTATATACCATAATCTCAGCTGTGTTCCTGGATTCATGATTTCATGTCAGAAAGATCACATTCCGTAGTACTTGAAGGAAAGTCGTCGAGTAAAACAGAAATAAAATCTGGCGTTCGCCAAGGCAGTGTTAAGGGCTCTCTGCAGGTGGTATTAGCAGCACTCTTATATTGGTTTCAGACGAGGCTGTCCTGTACTATATTGTAAAGTCATCAGATGATGAAAACAAATTGCAAAAAGAGTCAGATAATATATTTGTTTGGTGCTAAAAGTGGAAATTGACTGTAAATAATGAAAACTATGAAGTCATCCACAAGGGATCCGCTAAATTTCGGCTACACGATAAATCACACAAATCTAAAGGCTGTAACTTCAATTAAATACTTAGTGATTACAGTTACGAATAAATTAAAGTGGAACTATCACACAGAAAATGATACCAAAGACTTACATTTACTGGCAGAAAGAATGAGAAAATGCAACAGGTCATGTAGAAGAGACTGCCTACACTACGCTTGTCTTGTCTCTTTTGGAGTACTGCTGTGCGGTGTGGGATCCGAATCATATAAGATCGTCGGAGGACATCAAAAAAGTTCTCGTAAGGGCAGCTCGTTTTGTATTATCGCGAAATACGTGAGGAGAAGTGCCACGGACATGATACGTTAATTAGCGAAGTAATTATTAAAACTAAGGCGTTTTTCGCTGCAGCAGGACCTCCCCTCATTAAATTTCAACCACCAATTACTCTCCAGAGTGGGAAAATAATTTTTTGGCACCCTCCTACAAAGGGGAAAATGATCACCATAACACAATTAGAGAAATTAGAGCTCCCACGGAAAGATTTAAGTGTTACTTATTCACGCGCGCTGTTCGAGAGTGGAACAGTAGAGGAGTAACTTGAAGGTGCTTCCATGAATCTTCTGTCCGGCACTTAATTGTGAATTGCAGAATAATCATGAAGATGCAGAAGTAGACACATTACTTACGTGTGTTATTTCTTCCTTACCAGCTTATGGTTACGAGGCGCGAGATGCCGAAAGTTGTCAGAGTGGAACACAGACACGGAAGCATTCTCCTTCTCGCGTCTCGATACCAGCAGTGGCATATCTGCTTTTCATCTATAATTCACACGCCCCAGTGTAATCGGTCAAGTTTTCGTGCCACTACTGGAAGTATAATACCAATAACTTTCTATGTTACAACAGTAATAGCTCATGTAATATGCAATGAAGAGGCAAAGAAACTAGTACACTTGGTTAATATCGTGTAGGGCCCCCCCGCGAGCACGCAGAAGTGACGCAACACGACGTGGCATTGACTCGATTAGTGTCTGAAGTAGTGCTGGAGAGAACTGACACCATGAATCCTGTAAGGCTGTGCATAAATCCGCAAGAGTACGAAGGGGTAGAGATCTCTTCTGAACAGAACGTTGCAAGGCATCGACAGATATGTTCCATAGCGTTTATGTCTGGGCAGTCTGGTGGCCATCGGAAGTGTTCGTGTATCATTATGTGGCAATTATGGACGTGCAGGTTGTCGCATTGTATTGCTGGAATTAGCCAAGTCCATCGAAGTGTACAATGGATGTGAATAGATGCAGTTGATCTGGCAGGATGCTTACGTACATTTCACCTGTCAGAGTCGTATCTAGACGTATCACTGTTCCTATATCACTCCAGTTGCATACTCCCCACACCTTTACAGAGTCTCCATCAGCTTGAATAGTCCACTACTGACGTTCAGGGTCTATGGATTAATGAGCTTGTCTCCATACCAGTGCACGTCCTTCCGCTCGATACAACTGAGACTTGTCCGACCAGGCAACATGTTAGCAGTCATCAACAGTCCAATGTCGGTTTGTCGGGCCCAGGCGAGGCGTAAGGCTTTGTGTCGTCCAGTCATCAATGGTAGACGAGTGGATATGACATACATTAAACAGGTAAAATGGATGGCAGGCAATCGCCGATTTGTCTGCTTCTGATGCATTCTCCCCTGTCTGCGTTAGAGGGGACTTCCAGATCTATAGATCGTTCATATCTACCCTAACTGTCCTAAAGGTCACTTTCTTCACGAATTATTCCTTAACGTCACTGAGCTGTACACTCCGTTCGAACAAAGTTGATTTTTTCCACAAGAATAATCAGTGTTTCGAATCCAAAAATGGTTCAAATGGCTCTGAGCACAGTGGGACATAACTTCTGAGGTCATCAGTCCCCTAGAAAGTAGAACTACTTAAACCTAACTAACCTAAGGACATCACACATAGCCATGCCGGAGGCAGGATTCGAACCTGCGACCGTAGCGGTTGCGCGGTTCCAGACTGGAAAAGGTGAAATTCCTAAACATGGTAAGACTGCCTCAGAAGTCAGTTTTACAGAAACGCAAAATTTCGCAAATTAATGATCTCGATTGGCGGTAGAAAACACAGCTACATATTTTAAAGTCATCATTATTCGGCTTTAGCGGTTCGAATTCGCGTAGTCTCATTGTGTGTGCTCCGCAGCGTAGGTGAGAGAGCTCCATGGGTACTTGGCTAGCAGCCATAGCGAGTAGACTGGACACAATTCCAGACGTCGCAAAATATGACACTTCTGGATACTATCCATACTGTGCAAATCGAGAGATCTACATCTATTCCGTGATTATATTCAGTACACTGAAATCCATAATTTCCATGATTCTTTTTTTCTTTTGCCTTTGGTTTTCCACGAATAGTAAACAACTGATTCAAAAAGCAGTGCGCTATACTAAATGCAAATGCGGCGCGCAGTGTTGTGTGGTGTCGGTGCGTGTGTGTGTCCGGCTGCGACGCGCCGCTGGCCGGACCGCATGTCGGCGGCCATCTGCCGCCGTTAACATTTGACATCGCATCACAGCCGGCCGGCGGGCGTCACGTGCCGGCAACCCGCCACGCACACCCGCATCCGCCGCGCTTGTCGCCAAATCGGACGGGACAAAGCGCCGCGTCCGTCACTCAGGCTGCACGCTCAGCCACTATGCAGCGCTCGTAAAGCTATCCATCCAATCGGGAACGTCGTAATGGCCGCCTGCATCACCGACACCACTAGCTTCTCGTTTTGGTCATTCACGTTACGGTCTTACAGTCTACAGGATACTTCAAAAGGATTCATCCCATTTAACAAGATTACATCTGCAGGTACAACTACATACAATACTCCGCTAGCCACTATACGGTTAATGGCGTAAGGTACTGAAACGGATATTTTTTACTAACACGATCTGTTTGTACAATTATTCGTTCATCCAAAAAAATTTTTTTTTTTTAAATATGACTGATATGGTGAATGTATGTCTTGTGACTGTAGCACTACATTCTGCTAATTTACGCGAATGACTAGTGTCTAGGTTGTAACATAATTTGTATGCATGTGACAGCATGCGTACCTAACATGTTCCAAAACGACGCACATAAAGATGGGATTTTCCGGTGCTCATACCTCGACTTCTGTTGGAGATAAAAACGTAGGATCAAAAGCACGTGATTATGCAGTACGGAATCAACTGAAAAAATCTACATTTTGAGCTACAAATGTTTTAGCACAACTTTACACATAAAATTCGAATATGACATTATCCCAAAAACAGTTATCGCATTATAAACATTTCCTAATGCTCTATCACTCTAATACCATAGGCCTCAACATTTATTGATCCACCGAGCGTAGGTGGCCGATGATAGAGTTGGTTCCTTATTGCTTATCTTGAGAATTAACACTGGGGTTCTGTTTTTGGTGTCAGTAGTTGGAAAGAACTAAAACAAAGCAACACTTCAGTGTCAATGCAAGAAAGAGTAGCAAAATGAAGAATTAAATACAAAAAAATTGATTCATCACTATTTTATTGTTGTTTACAGTTTCATGAAAACCGATGCACGCTCACATGCTTGAAAACACTCCAAAGTGAAATGAAGTGTACTCAATGCCAACAATACCATCCCCAATGTCAAGGTCTGAAGTTACGATTTAATAAAACTGTCTGGCATCAAGTATAATGAGATCCAATATCGATTTTATGTGCTTCAAATTTGGCGGTGATGCTGCTTTACCATTTGGACGTAAAGGTACCGCGAAAGCTGTTAGAACTGTCGCAGACTTTGGGTGGCCTACAGGACGGCTCTGAATATTTATTTCTGCGAAATTTCCATTGAAGTTCTGGTTAATGAATATTCAACAATGTTTCTCCTTGGTTATTCTTATTTGAAGAAGCTTCAGTGAATTAACTTTAATGTTGTTCATTTCATGCTTTTTGTTGACAATGCTTCTTTCTGACGGTGTAATACTCAGGAAGTTTTACATTGCAACTCAATGGATTGGAAGAGAATGTTTCTTTTGCGTTGTCGCATGACAGTGATGTAATCTTTTGGGGAATGTAGCCTTGGTTGCATTTTTAGTGGACTTTCTGTATCGTACGAGTCAATGTCATTCTGTTAGAATAAATAACCGGAAATAAGAAATTTTAGGGTATTCATTTTCAGGGTGGTATGTTCCTACAGAGCCGTCTTCAACATCAAACAAATTTTTACGTTTCTGTTCCGTCCTCTACAAGAACCAGACCACAAAATTAGTGACTTATATTTTCTGCCATACACAAAGACACTAAAGAATTTACGCTGGGTAACATCTCTATGAAGATAGCATGTCTCTTTAAACAACAGTGTTCAAGGAAATACACTTCTCGTAATTACAACTTAATTACGTATGTTTCAACAATACTTATTCAAACAAAACATGTGGCATTCTATGGTGGATTTTGTTCCACGTTGCAGATCACTGTCACATGGATACAGCAACTGGTAGTTGATTCAGAACAGTGCGTTATAGAAAGGATCTGGTTCTATTTTGCATGATATACTACACATTTTCACAGTTTGCAACAGAGAACGAGAAATATGAAAAATGGTAGTTGGTTCCCAATTGCATAACTGCGTCTAAATGTTCTGGATAGCCCATGTGCTAGTAACCACTTGCGTACGCAAAAGAAGGATCGTCTTAGTATTACTATCCTACTGTACAGGGTCAAAGTAGGAATAACACACACTTCCTCCTCCTTAGGCAAATGGAGCAAATCGGTTGGTTCTTTATGCATCTGATGTGTAGTACATTGGGCGTGATGGTATATATGGATGCTATATTGCTTCATGTGCGATTCCTCAGAAAAACCCACAAACACTTTTTCTTACTGTATTTTCGTCTTCATCAGCGTATCCAAAACCCAGCCGAGGATTCCAAGAAGCCGGCTGCGCACAGCATTGGCTACTGGCTGAAACTTGTACGATATTTTCCTAGCGTCCCGATCTCGAGAAATCTTGACAATTTTCACGATATCATTACCCTTCCCTCCCCCCCCCCCCCCCCCCCCCCCATGAACCATAGACCTTACCGTTGGTGGGGAGGCCTGCGCTGTGCGCGTGGGGTTGATCTGCTATTCTGTTATTCTGCGCAACCCTTTACCCTGCGGATCGTGCTACATGCAATTTCCTCCCCCACACTACTACAGAAGTCAGACAGACGCTCCTAACGTTCTAGAGAGAAATGCCTGTCAAACTTTCAGCAACAAATATCTTCTGGAGTCATCCGCTGTAAGGAAATGACACAAAAATTTACAAAATGTAACTAGTGTGATACTTGGGTACTGGAGTAGTGCTAGTTAGTGCAAGAAAAACATGAAACTAACGAAAATTATTATTTATTTTGCAAAAATTCTAGGAAATTACAATGGTACTTTTAGTTATGAATTGAACAAGTTATATCCTGGTTCTTTTCGGAATGTGAAGTTACCTCTCAAGGATAGGATTCGCTAATGAAATTCCTACACAAAGTTTAAGATTGTTATTGACTTGGCTGAATGGCTGAGAGGCGCGCCTACGCAACTTGAATAATTATCCTTTAGAATGTTGCTAGGTAAGGTCGAGGCTGTCGCGTGTGAAATGCAGTGAAGTGTACTGTTGTGGAGGAAATATGCGGCTCGCAATAGCTGTAGCGAACAATACTGTAAGATGCGATGACTGCTGTGTGCTGACAAATAAGATAACTGTCGTTCTGTCTAGAATGACCCTAGCCAATCAAACTCTCCCTACGCCTTGATGATGTCAAGGACTCCTGTTCACCCCTAGCCTAACTATTGGCGTGGTACATCAGTCAGATAACCAGTCCACCGCGATGGCACTGAAAAATTCGCTCGCAGGCGTTTAACTATAACTCCGTCCGTTCACACCGCACAATAAGTGTGGCGGCCAACACAGTGAACAACGCTTAATCGCAAGGACTCAATATAGAGTCGCACTTCGATTCGTTCACGACAGAGGAGCTCCCCCAGTGAAGTACTGAGGACAGACTTGTTCCTCACTCTGAGTACACGTACAAGCGCGCACGCTCTCGTTACGTGTTCTCGCTCCAAGAGCGATAACAGAACGGCCCCTCTCCACGCCAGACGTGAAGGGGCATATCTTTCGGTCTCTTCCATTACTCCTTAAGCTCAAGGCATCAGAAATATCGTCTGCAAATCAGCATTCCTCCTCTAAAACGGGAGAATTACGTTTCATTTAAAGCGACCAATCCGGATATCTGCAGTGTCGGCGTTTGGCGTTTGCTGTCTCCCTGTGAAAATCTCTGAAACTGCGTGCTATGTGTAAGAAGAGAATAAAAGCTTTCGAAATGTGAAGCTACAGAAAAATGCTTTAGATTAAATGGGTACATCACATAACTAATGAGGAAGTACTAAATAGAATTGGGGAGAAGAGGAGTTTGTGGCACAACTTGACGAGAAGAAGGGACCGGTTGGTAGGACATGGTCTGAGGCATTGAGGGATCACAAATTTAGCGTTGGGGGGCAGCGTAGAGGGTTAAAATCGTAGAGGGAGATCCAAGAGATGAATACACTAAGCAGATCAGAAGGATGTAGGATGCAGTAAGTACTGGGAGATGAAGAAGCTTGCACAGGATAGGGTAGGATTGAGAGCTGCACCAAACCAGTCTCAGGACTGAAGACCACAACAACAACAACAACAACAACATAATAACCCGTTTACAGAGTCGCTCTACCACAACTCGTAAAATCCGTAATGAGGCGAAATCTACACAATAAATAGCCGCAGCAAATTGCTCAAATTTTAACGATGTATTCTCTAGGCACTTATTTGGCACAACCATTTCTCCCTTTTCAACAGCCTTCGTCCGTCATCGAGAAATACCAGAAAACGTGTTTTTCTTTCCTTTTTTTTGTACCACAACCCAGCCGAGAATTCTAGACGCCTGTGAACAGCAAACGTCTGTAATTTTTACGTTGTACAAGATTCCGATGCCGAACAGTCTTGAAAATTTTCTTCATATCTTTATTCGTTTCCGAGACACAGAGTTTCAAAGTTATCTTATTTGTACGAGAGAAATACGCACGTAAAATCCGATGCGAGGCGGAAACATAGCTTATGAAGTGGCATAGCATGGATAAATATGCTTTAATGTGTCTCCGTTATCATTTGTGAACCTCTTGTTGCGATACTGAAGCACATACAAAAATTTTTTTCTCACGTAAAATTCGATCTGAGGTGTAAAATTAGTTTTACTTTATTTCAATATCACATAAATATATTATACAAATTTTACTGGCTGATACATTTCCCTTCACCAATTACATGTGTAAGTAGGCTGTTTAGGTTTTCTTATTGGTAACGCCACGTAGCGCTCCGTATGAAAATCACTGGCTGTGCTGTGTGCAGTCAGTGGCTGGTTGGCATTGTTGTAATACTCGCCATTGTAGCGTTGGGCAGATGAAAGTGAACAGACCGTAGCGTTGCGCAGTTGGAGGTGAGCCGCCAGCAGTGGTGGACGTGGGGAGAGAGATGTCGGAGTTTTGAAATTTGTAAGAATTGATGTCATGAACAGATATATATGTTATGACTGTTAAGGTAAATACATTGTTTGTTCTCTATTAAAATCTTTCATTTGCTAACTATGCCTATCAGTAGTTAGTGCCTTCAGTAGTTTGAATGTATTATTTAGCTGGCAGTAGTGGCGCTCGCTGTATTGCAGTAGCTTGAGTAACGAAGATTTTTGTGAGGTAAGTGATTTGTGAAAGGTATAGGTTAATGTTAGTCAGGGCCATTCTTTTGTAGGGATTATTGAAAGTCAGATTGCGTTGCTCTAAAAAACATTGTGTGCCATTTTAAGCACAGTCATATACAATTTTTCTAAGGGGACGTTTCATACGTCGACCCTTAGGCGAGCATACATCACTGGAATCTTCTGAATTTTTTCTTGTAGTTAGTGTAATTAATGTAGATTTTGTTTATTGCTAGCGCGTAATTGTAGAGAGAATCTCCTTTGTAGTTGCAGTCTTTCATTGTTGTACAGTATAACAGTTGTGGCACGCATGTAGATTTGCACCAAGTATTTCGCAGCTGCGCTTGCAATTAACTAGATATTATTTGCTATGTCAATGTGTTATCTTATTTATGCTCTTCAAATTGTTTTTTTCTGTGTTGTTGTGTGAAATATTGTGACAATAATGGCGTGTGAAAAACGTAATTGTAGGCTACAAAGTAAACTGAGAAATGACAGTGAAGACGAAAGCAGTGTGTTAGCCCCACCGTGTAATGAATTAACTAATGTTCAAAGTAGTAATTTGGTAAATGTGCATAGGGAAATGGAACGGGCTGCAAATAATGGTGTAGGCAGTGAAACAATTAGTGAACAGGGAAGCATTATCGATCGATCCGTCAGCAACAGCTCGCGTCAGGAATCCGAAACGACAGGACACAATCTAGGAAATACTGTACATTCAGGTTTTGCGTCCTCACCGTTTTCTCAAATAAGTGAAGATACATTTTCTGCTTGTCAAAACGTGAATGTTGCCGGTGCAAATTCACTGCCGAAAAGCATAGAGGAACAGATTCCAGACACTAATACATTATTATTGCAATTAATGCAACAAATTAAAAAATAAGAGGCAAACACAGCAACAGTTAGACACAATGGAACAAAATCAGAGACAAACACAGCAAAAGTTAGACGCAATGGAACAAAAGATTCAAAAGTTAGACTCAGTCGAACATACGCTTGAACAAACACGTGCAGATTTAACTACTGAGTTGCATAAAATCGAATCGAAATGTCAAAAAGTCTGTAATGACGTAAAAACACAAATTTGTGAGCATTTCCAACCAATTTTTTCGCGGCATGAAATACATTACAGAATCACGAATCTGCCATAAAAGAACTGCAAACTATTGTTCATTGACTCAGTTGCTTCTACCGATTCGGTTACGCAACTTGCAAAAACTCAGCAAAACTTAAAGGACACAGTAGATACGATTTCAACACAAATGGACACTCTGAAATTTGGTTCAGAAAATCACATTGAGGAAATAAGTACACTATCGGAGAAAGTAGCCGAACTTTCGGATCAGTTCATTAACTTATCTGCAAAGGCAGATGATGATCTGAATGATACAGAAGAGTGCGAACAAATTAGGAAATTCAAACAAAATCAGAATCAAATTAATACACAACACCAAAAAGAAATCCGGCAAGTACAAGATCAGCTGACACAGGTAATACAAGAATTACGTATTTCAGAGGACACTCGCGCTCCAACACGGGAAGAGGGACTTTGAAACACGGAAAAGCCACAAAATAATAACACAGGGCATTTCGGAAATTATGAAAGAAATTGGCAAGGTGCACCGAATTTTGAGATGGAACCGCCGACACGACGTAACAATGACCGATATGCTACCCGCCGACACGATGATTTTGACTATAAGCTGTTCATTACTGCACGTAAATTCAAAACATTTAAGAATTCTGGCAAAGACATTCATCCGCAAGCGTGGCTCCATCAATTCTCTCATTGTTTTCCTCCCAACTGGTCATTAGAGCACAGATTAGAATTTATGTGTGGTTACTTGGAGAATGAACCAGCTGTAAGAATGCGATCGGTCATTCACGATTGTCACAGTGAAGGAGAATTTTACCATGCCTTCCTCTCAGCATATTGGTCTCAAGCTACACAAGACCGAGTAAAACATGGTATCATTATGATGAAACATTTCGAACAATCTGAATTTTCCAGTCTTGTGAAATATTTTGAAGACATGTTACATAAGAATCAGTATCTTTCAAACCCATACAGTGCCTCAGAACTCATTCGCATTTGCTTAATCAAATTACCTGAACATTTAAGAAAGATTATTTTAGCAGGACGATGCAAAGACGACATTGAAGCTTTTGAGGGACTGTTACAAGAACTGGAAATTGACACTGACAATCGCGGAGCGCGGAAACAGGAGCACAACAATTACAGGTCACACCTGTCACAATTCCGCGATGACAGAAATAATACACGACAAGGCTATTCGTACAACGTAAATCGTGACCAAAACAGACACCACCCGTATGACAACCGTTGGCAGAGTAGTAATAATTACAGGAAAAGATCACCTCTCCGCGGTAATGACTATCACAGAGACAATCAGAGAAACAGACAATATGGAAACCAAAATAATTATTATCAAGGGAGACAGAATAACTTAAGACGCAACGGTCCAGCGCGCAGTTACGATTCAGGGAGAAATTCTCCACCACGTGACCAAGAAAGAAACTATGGAATCTACCGACATGACACACGATATGACCGTAACGACAGACCTGAATTGCAGCGGAACTGGCGGGATTCAAACAGAGCAGGGCCCTCTCGACAAGGTGAATTTGTAGAAGTTAGGTCTCCAAATCCCATTAACGACGCGCGCCAACAAAGAGACAATAGGCAATGACTCACACCGCAGGCAGCCACGTGCGCCGTCTGGCTCAGACAAAAATAACATAGGACGCTAACCTTGAGAAAAATTTGAGCATTCTTTACCGATGTACCATATACCACATGATAATTCCATTGAAGCTGGAGCTCTGCATAGTAGGAAGAGTAAAGGTTTACATCACATTTCACATGTAAAACCGTTTATTGAAAGATAATTGTTTTCTTAACTTAGTTTTCGCTATAACATTTTTCTCTTTACTTTACTAGTATGCTATGTCAGACTTAGAATCTGTTAACATGCAACAATGTTTGAAGTTTACTATCCAGTCTAGAACCTACGGAACATATTTAGACAGTATTTACGAGTGCATTGTTATAGTGAACAGACGTCACTGTGTTATTGTGTGTGTACATTCTTGTTGTGAGTTACACGATTACGTAACGACTATAAGGCTCACATACTTAGAACATTTACCAGTGCTGCTAATGAGACTTTAATGCAACATTTTGGTTTACTTGAAAATACATTCTTTATTTGAAGTACATTCGGTGAGATTAAAGATGACTTAGCATTCGGTTTCTCTGATAGCCACACGATTATATCACGACACTACTAACATGTGACATGACTTACATTGTTGCTTTTGCGGTGTATCTGTTTTATATCTGCACAGTTTTTCTGTATTATTCTGGAAAGTAAAACATGTTTCAGTAGTAACTTTTGTGGTATAGCTACAATGAGACAGCCTTTATCGTAGCACAACAATACGTTACATTATAGTACTTTCTTGATCACGGTAAGGTACGTAATAACTACGATATCTATATGGAAAGCATTTCACTTTCGTTTATGATGAGGTAAATACATTGACTTCATCAGAACTTTGCTTACAGAGGACGATAACTACGACAGTTCCACAGAATTATCTTACAGCAAAACGCACATTTAGCACTACAGAGCACGCATTTGAGTGATTAATTTGGTACTTAAACCATTTATTTTTCCAGATTGTTGAATTACAAAGAAAGTTTTTCGTGATACGTTTCATTCCATTGCTGTAATCTGCAATACCTGAGGATATAATTACATTAATCCTCAGGGGGGTACACGCTTAATTTGTGTACCATGTGTTTGGCAAGCCCAAGGAACCCTAGCTAATATGGTATTTGCTTATACAACTTTACACATCGGTACCATATTTCTCCAACACAGAATTACACAGCTATTTGATTATTTTAACAGAGATGCAAACATATTTTAACTACATCAGTGACTCATCTTTACGCAATTACACAGTTGGATAACTTCACACTTACGAAATTGCATTGTCTGTACCTTCTGAACTGTTCATAATTTTTAGGAACCATTGCGATACTATGAGAGCTTTGAATGATGTATTTGGTATGGGATCATGATTTTTAAAGTACGTTTGAGGTAGATGACACTTTTGACATGAGCAGAGAATTTTTTTTTTAGGTTTTGAAATTATTGGAGGAAGCTACTACGATTTTGAGTTTCGGCTGAGGTTTTATGATGTTATGATTACGATATGTATTACGCTGTTGCGGTATGTTTATGATCAATAACCTGATGCTATATGAGGAATTTGATTATGCTATGTATTTATTATGATGAAATATTGAAGAAGTGTCGACGAATAAGTTAAGGAATAATGAGTAGTCGTTAGGAACTCAGATTTGTGGAAAAGGATGTTGGAAAGCAAGAATCGTACTTCAAGAATTATGAAATGTGTGTACACGCGTGAATGTATTACAATGCTGTCGAAAATTTTTTGGACGCTGTTATATTTATAGGATCCTATTTTCTACATATTTGTAACGCAAATTCTCAACCTCTGAAAATACTTTTATATGAGACTGTCACTGTAGCGGAAACTGCTGTCGTAATTACACTCCTGGAAATGGAAAAAAGAACACATTGATACCGGTGTGTCAGACCCACCATTCTTGTTCCGGATACTGCGAGAGGGCTGTACAAGCGATGATCACACGCACGGCACAGCGGACACACCAGGAACCGCGGTGTTGGCCGTCGTATGGCGCTAGCTGCGCAGCATTTGTGCACCGCCGCCGTCAGTGTCAGCCAGTTTGCCGTGGCATACGGAGCTCCATCGCAGTCTTTAACACTGGTAGCATGCCGCGACAGTGTGGACGTGAACCGTATGTGCAGTTGACGGACTTTGAGCGAGGGCGTATAGTGGGCATATGGGAGGCCAGGTGGACGTACCGCCAAATTGCTCAACACGTGGGGCGTGAGGTCTCCACAGTACATCGATGTTGTCGCCAGTGGTCGGCGGAAGGTGCACGTGCCCGTCGACCTGGGACTGGACCGCAGCGACGCACGGATGCACGCCAAGACCGTAGGATCCTACGCAGTGCCGTAGGGGACCGCACCGATACTTCCCAGCAAATTAGGGACACTGTTGCTCCTGGGGTATCGGTGAGGACCATTCGCAACCGTCTCCATGAAGCTGGGCTACGGTCCAGCACACCGTTAGGCCGTCTTCCGCTCACGCCCCAACATCGTGCAGCCCGCCTCCAGTGGTGTCGTGACAGGCGTGAATGGAGGGACGAATGGAGACGTGTCGTCTTCAGCGATGAGAGTCGCTTCTGCCTTGGTGCCAATGATGGTCGTATGCGTGTTTGGCGCCGTGCAGGTGAGCGCCACAATCAGGACTGCATACGACCGAGGCACACAGGGCCAACACCCGGCATCATGGTGTGGGGAGCGATCTCCTACACTGGTCGTACACCTCTGGTGATCGTCGAGGGGACACTGAATAGTGCACGGTACATCCAAACCGTCATCGAACCCATCGTTCTACCATTCCTAGACCGGCAAGGGAACTTGCTGTTCCAACAGGACAATGCACGTCTGCATGTATCCCGTGCCACCCAACGTGCTCCAGAAGGTGTAAGTCAACTACCCTGGCCAGCAAGATCTCCGGATCTGTCGCCCATTGAGCATGTTTGGGACTGGATGAAGCGTCGTCTCACGCGGTCTGCACATCCAGCACGAACGCTGGTCCAACTGAGGCGCCAGGTGGAAATGGCATGGCAAGCCGTTCCACAGGACTACATCCAGCATCTCTATGATCGTCTCCATGGGAGAATAGCAGCCTGCATTGCTGCGAAAGGTGGATATACACTGTACTAGTGCCGACATTGTGCATGCTCTGTTGCCTGTGTCTATGCGCCTGTGGTTCTGTCAGTGTGATCATGTGATGTATCTGACACCAGGAATGTGTCAATAAAGTTTCCCCTTCCTGGGACAATGAATTCACGGTGTTCTTATTTCAATTTCCAGGAGTGTATTTCAGTAAGAAAGGTAAGTGACCTTGACGTAATGCGTTTTGGGCGCCCAGCTGAGAGGTAGTCGTCTGACAAAAGAAAGCCATTAGGTGAAAAAAAGAGGCCATTATCCTCGCTATTGACATTCATTCCTTTGTAGAAAGCATCGCAAATACGACACGCTCAAACTTGAAAACATATGATTATACTGTGGAGCTCGTAATTGATGATATTTATTAAAATGCTTAATGAAACGACGAGAAACATTTCACGTCTATTGTCTTGCTAGTTGAAAGATTGTTTACTGCATTATGAAACGCCATATGGGTAGTGAATGACGTTTCAGACCTTGCTTTGCCTATTTTGTTTAATACCTAGTTTCTAGCTGCACTGCAGCATTGGTTACTATAAAATGTAATGGATGTACAAATATAAATATTTTATGCCTACAGATCCAGTAAGTAATAACTTTATGATGTACTTAAAAAAAAAAGAAGCTGCTCAAAAAGACATTTCCCTTCACAGAATTGCATACAGAATTTTCTTTTCAAGTACATGGTAATATTTTTTTTTACAATAAGTTTTCGTGGTGCACCACATTAATTATATAGACATTAAGATGTGAATATACATTTCCCTTACCCTGCATTGTTGTCTTTAGTGTAATATCTTTTCTACTTGAGCCTTGTCATGTTTAGATTTAAGTTATTGTATTTGCTGCTGTTTGCCAGGCATAGTGCTACTAAATTTCACTTTGTATTACTCTATTAAGCTAGTTTTACCACTGATTTATTTTTCTTGTTGCTGCACATTGGTTCATATCAGTTGTAATGTTGCATTGCTTGGTAATTTAGATTTACTGTAGCTTGCTTTGCCAATTGCCATTTTTTTGTCATTGCTGTTTGTCTTAATTGTTTTGTGCTGCTGCATTGCATTGTCCCTTTGTTTAGCATCTGAGCTCAGTAAGTTTAAGTTATCTTAAGAGGAGGTAGACTATATAAGAAACTAACTATGATGAATTGGAATAAAAGCATTGAGAAGCTATAAGAAAATGGTTTGGCCAAAAAAGTTGTGTACAGTGGAGAAGAACTATTTTTGAAAGAGGATGTGAACAGAATACAGAAAGCAGGCTTGGATAGGATATTTTTGGTGGAAACAAATGTTGAGATATGACGAAAGATCTACAGAATGAAGTTTTGGGTTGGACTGCAGTACCAAATGTTACACTGAAAACAAACTCTGCCCTTTCCTCTTGTGTTATCCCACTATGTGTTTGTGTACCATTGGGTATTTGTGTTCTTCCTGTCTTTATGTGTTCATCTGATGAGAGTTACGTAGTAGAATTTTTCTGATAATATGTTACTTACTTTGTAAAGATGTTTAGACATTATTTATTCTGTTCTGTTTTAATGCTCATGTGTGAAGTTGATGTTTCAATAATTATTCTGATCTTTTATGTATGTACTTATGTCGTAAATTTTGTAACACTGATGTATATGTTTATTTCTATTCTTTTGTAAAGCCTGTTTTACTACAAATGTTATCTGTATTGTTATGTTTTTTGATTATGTATTTTGTGTCTTTGTAATTGTATTTTTATGTTTTAAATTTATAATTGTATAGACACCAGTTCTTCAAATTAAGTATCATTTCACTGCACACGTTTCTGTTGGTCATAGTATATGGACAATATGTGAGAAGTAGGGACTGTTAGTGTTTGCACATGTGTTGATAATTCCGCAAGGGACTGGTTAACAGCATTGCTGGTTCTAAGGACAATTCCACAAACTTTGTGCGTGCACAAGTGGTGGTTTATGGACTTGCTATATTGTCCGCAAGACTCTTCGATGGTGATTGTGCACCTGCACAGTCGCAACAGATGGCCGCTGGCCGTCTCTACATGAACTACAGTGGGTTTACACCTTTGATGGCCCACGAATACCATTATTTCTACAAGGACTGCAGTGGGTCTGCAACTCTGGTGGCCCACCAATACCGTAATCTCTACCAGGACTACAATGGGTCTACTCTGTGTTGACCTACCTACCAATATTCTTCAAAACTTCGACTGACTCTGCTGTGGGTTTGCTATGTTGTGGCCCATTACCTGTCAGCATGTCAAGAGTCAGCACTGTCTTTCCGTTGGAAGGACAATACTACTTCTTCAAGACTGCATGGAAATCCACTACTTCCGTGTGCATTTTCCTTTACTGCTCAGACATTGAGCAAAAACACTGCTATTTTACTGTGATGAACGATCAGGACTGTCTTTATGGACTGTGAGAAAATTTTAGCTTTTGACCAACATTGTATCAATAAGTGTGTGCATTTCATATATTTGTTATTGTAATTATGAAAAATTTTTTTATATCTGTATTGGCCACTGCCCAAAACAATTTGTAAAATTTTTTGTGGGGAGCGTGGGGGCTATGTAAGTAGGCTGTTTAGGTTTTCTTATTGGTAACGCCACGTAGCGCTCCGTATGAAAATCACTGGTTGTGCTGTTTGCAGTAAGTGGCAGGTTGTCGTTGTTGTAATACTCGCCACTGTAGCGTTGGGCAGTTGGCTGTTAGCGGCGCGTAGCGTTGCGCAGTTGGAGGTGAGCCGCCAGCAGTGGTGGACGTGGGGAGAGAGATGTCGGAGTTTTGAAATTTGTAAGAATTGATGTCATGAACTGATATATATATATATATATATATATATATATATATATATATATATATATATATATATATATAATGACTGTTAAGGTAAATACATTGTTTGTTCTCTATTAAAATCTTTCATTTGCTAACTGTGCCTATCAGTAGTTAGTGCCTTCCATAGTTTGAATCTTTTATTTAGCTTGCAGTAGTGGCGCTCGCTGTATTTCAGTAGTTCGAGTAACCAAGAATTTTGTGAGGTAAGCGATTTGTGAAACATATAGGTTAATGTTAGTCAGGGCCTTTCTCTTGTAGGGATTACTGAAAGTTAGATTGCGTTGCGCTAAAAAAATATTGTGTGTCAATTTAAGCACAGTCTTGTATAATTTTTCTAAGGGGACGTTTGACATGTCATGCTGCATCAAGGAAAAGAAGGGAACTAACGGCAAAATGGTCCTATTGGAGCACGAAATATGCGAATATGTCCCTATTTATTTAAAAGACTTTGATTGAAATACAGGGTATCAGTTGCTTCGCTCTACCTTTGTTGGTGCCTTTAGAAATGTTTCCGAAAATCTTGGAATGTGAACATATTCTCGCTTTCTTATGCTGAGGGAGAAGAGGGCAGTGATAGTTGCAAAGATACGGAAAAATAATAAATATTGGAAGAGAGCAGATAATGGTTGTGTTGTAGAAAGAGCGATGGAGACAACGGCAGTAAAAGATAGGGATGCAGCGGCAGTCGAACATAGTTGATAGTGACAGAACAAGAGTGAAGGAGACAGTGCCAGTTCAGGGATGGAGAGGGGAGGTAGGGGGGAGGAGAATAAAGAGAAAGAGAAAGTGAATGTGGGTGCGAGGTAGTGATAATGAAAGGCAGACGAGGCCAACGAGGAAGAGAGAATTACTCAAACTGTGACAGTGAGAAGTGACAGCAGTTGTAGGAAGGAAGGAATGAAATATTAGCAGTAAGAGCAAGTGAGACAGTAACAGTGAGAGGAGACTGTAGTCGTAGGACATAACGAAGGGGACCGAGGTTGCGAAACAGGAGACAATGGCAGAGATACGCAAAGAAATAGCGACAATGAGCTGGGCTGAACAAATGAGTGAGAAAGAGCAACTGGGAGCGGCCGGATATGAGCGACTTAACAGCGCTGGAGTAGTCAGTGCAAGTGAGTTACAGTTAAGCGAGTTTGTGGGAGTTAGATGTGAGTTCCATGTTGAAAAAAGCTCGAATATCTTCACCTGCCTATATTTGTTGATGTTGAGGAGAGTAGAACGAGGTAGCTGGTACCCAACTTTTTAGTCAGAGTCTTTTAAATAAACGAATCCAATTTTTTGTGCCTCCGGCAGGAGCATTAATCCTCTGGCTCCCTTCTTTTGCCTGTTGCAGCACGGCATGTAACTGATAGGAAAGGAAATGTATTGGTCAGTAAAATCTTGATAGTTCACTTATGTGAAACTGAAATAACGCAAAAGAAGATGATAATAGAGACACTTTGCACCATATTTCTTGGTGCTAATTCATTTCATAAACTACTTTATCGCCTCGCATTGGATTCTACACTACTGGCCATTAAAATTGCTACACCAAGAAGAAATGCAGAAGGTAAACGGGTATTCATTGGACAAATATATAATACTAGAACTGACATGTGATTACACTTTCACGCAATAGATCCTGAGAAATCAGTACCCAGAACAACCACCTCTGGCCTTAATAACGGCCGTGATACGCTTGGGCATTGAGTCAAACAGAGCTTGGATGGCGTGTACAGGTACAGCTGCCCATGCAGCTTCAACACGATACTACAGTTAATCAAGTGTAGTGATTGGCGTATTGTGACGAGCCAGTTGCTCGGCCACCATTGAGCCAACCTTTTCAGTTGGTGAGAGATCTGGAGAACGTGCTGGTCAGGGCAGCAGACGAACATTTTCTGTATCCTGAAAGGCCCGTAACGATCTGCAACATGAGGTAGTGCATTATCCTGCTAAAATGTACGGTTTCGCAGGGACTGAATGAAGGGTAGCGCCACGGGTCGTAACACATCTGAAATGTAACGTCCACTGTTCAAAGTGCCGTCTATGCGAACTAGAGGTGACCGAGACGTGTAACAAATGGTACCCCATACCATGACGTCAGGTGATACGCCAGTACGACGATGACGAATACACGCTTCCAATGTGCGTTCACCGCTATGTCGCCAAACACGCATGCGACCCTCATGATGCTGTAAACAGAGCCTGGATTCATACGAAAAAAATGACGTTTTACCATTCATGCACCCAGGTTCGTCATTGAGTACACCATCGCAGGCGTTCCTGTCTGTAATGCAGTGTCAAGGGTAACTGCAACCATGGTCACCGATCTGACAGTCCATGCTGCTGCAAACGTCGTCAAACTGTTCGTGCAGATGGTTGTCTTGCAAATGTCCCCATCTGTTGACTGAGGGATCGAAATGTGGCTGCACGATCCGTTACAGCCAAGCGCATAAGATGCCTGTCATCGGCACTGCTAGTGATACGAGGCCGTTGGGATGCAGCACGGCGTTCCGTATTACCCTCCTGAACCCACCGATTTCATGTTCTGCTAACAGTCATTCGATCTCAACCAACGCCAACAGCAGTGTTGCGATACGATAAACCGCAATCGCCATAGGCTACAATCCGACCTTTATCAAAGTCGGAAACGTGATGGTGCGGATTTCTCCTCCTTACACGAGGCATCACAACGTTTCACCTGGGAACGCCGGTCAACTGCTGTTTGTGTATGAGAAATCGGTTGGAAACTTTCCTCATGTCAGCACGTTGTAGGTGTCGCCACCTGCACTAACCTTGTGTGAATTCTCTGAAAAGCTAATCATTTGCATACCACAGCATCTTCTTCCTGTTGGTTAAATTTCGCGTCTGTAGGACGTCATCTTCGTGGTGTAATAATTTAATGCCCCGTAGTGTACGTGCGTACATTGAAAATTCGTATTTTGAGAACGGATAAAGATTTCGAGAAAATTTTCATGACTTTTTTTGAGATGGCTATATTAGAAAAATTTCATACAAATTTCAACCAACGCTGTGCACAGCCTTCTTGGAATCCTCGTCAGTGTTTTTGCCTGCTCGTGGAGGCGTGAATTTCGTAAGAAAAATTTTTTGATTTTTCCGAGGAAACGCCCATGAACTAATTGTGTCTCCATAAGTCCCATCATGTAAACGGTAGACCATTTTTAATGCAAACAGAACCAAGAGATTTGTTTAATATTTCTAAGCCGGAGGAAGCGTGTAGTATTCATAATTTGAACCTGTTCAGCAGGATACTGACACTAAAACGATCCTTCTGTTGGGTGTACAAATAGCCCCTAGCCCAAGGGCTATCCAAAATAATTGTCCATATCTTTTTATCACCAGTAAAAGCCGAGGTATGTGCACCAGAAAATCCCGTTTTGTGCGCGTCGTTCTGAAACATTATGTTCGCAGGGTTTCGAATGCACACCGATATGTCATTACAAGAATGTCCATATTGTCTTGGTGGTAGCGGCGGTCACAGATTCTATTGCAACATCAGCGAGGCTCTGTCACCCTCGGATATTTCTATTCTGGCATTTCTCTCATCTTTGACGAAATTCATCGGTGACAAGAAAAGATGATACTGTAAACTTTATATGTCAATTTTTGTTTACGACAATGAACTTTACCTTGATACTAAATTACAATCAGAGTTAAGGTTGGCAAAAAGCTTATCACTTTCGAGAAAAAAAACTCACCTGCTATAGAAGATTACATAATGTAAGCAACCAACACGACGAGAGAGAAGAATTTGGTTGGTAACATTGACGACTTGAACAGAACAGCATTGCAATATCATTTATTATTTCCTTACAGATAGCTAAATCAGAAGAGAAGCAGTTAAAGTTTTTCAAGTAGTTAGGAAGTGTCAGATAATAAATGTCACACGAAATTGCTTCCCAAATTTCTCTAGTAATACGAGTCATTATACAAGCAATCGTTAGAATTATATTTTAGTTGTTGATATCGAGCAACACTAATCTTTATTTACCTTCTGCTTTAAGGCTGTGCCATGTTAATGAATATATGTTGTGTAGTATCATTCTGCACTGGTCGCATATTCCGATTCTCTATTCTCTCTATTTAACCTCACTATTGACATTCCTTTGTAGAAAGCATCGCAAATACGACACGCTCATTACTTGGAAACATTATTACACTGTGGAGCTCGTACTTTGTGCTACTTACTGAAATGCTTATGAATTGATGGGAAATATTCTTACATCTGCACACCTGATTAAGACAAGTGTCTTTTTATGAGAGTTGAGAGAATTTCTACTGACTTATGAAATGCCACACGGCTAGTGAATGATGTTTTAATGCTTTACTTTGTACATAGTTGATTATTTCATTTAATATCTAGTTTCTAGCTCCACTGCAGCACTGGTTAAAATAAAATTTAATAGATGTATTAACAGAAAAGTTTTCTGTCTACAGACCCAGTAAAGAATAATTTTAAAATATACTTTCTTAGAAAAGAGTGCACAATTATACATTTCCCTTCACAGAGATTGCATATATAATTTTTTCAATGATTTGGTAACTTTCCTGGTTGAGTAAGTCAAGGTGATGCATCACTCTAGTGTTAAGATTTGACACAGGTATTAGACAATTCCTTTCTTTACTGTAAATTTGTCATATTTAGGTATAAATTATTGCATTTGCTGCTGCTGTTTGCCAGGCATAGTGCTACTGAATTTCACTTTGTATTACTCTGTTAAGTCCGTTTTACTACTGATTTATTTTTCTTGTTGCTGCACATTGCCTCATATAAGTTGTAATGTTGCATTTGCTTTGTTAATTTAGATATACTGCCGCTTGCTTTGCCAATTTGCGTTTTTTTGTCATTGCTGTTCGTCTTAATTGTTTTGTGCTGCTGCATTGCTTCCTCCTCCCTTAGTTTATGCATCTGAGCTCAGTAGATTTAAGTTAGCTTAAGAGGGGGTAGGCTACATAGGAGAATGAGTTGCGATAAATTGGAAGAAATGCATTTAGAAGTTATACGAAAAAAGTTTGTAAAAGAAAAAGCACTGTACAATGAAGAATAATTATTTTGAAAGAGGATATGAATAGAATACAGAAAGCAGGTATAGATATGATTTTTTGGGAATAATGATGAATAAAGAGAGGTCTCCAAGAAGTGAAGAAAGTTTTTTTTGCAAAATACTGCAGTAAAACAAACCCTGTTCTTTCCTTTTGTGTTATTCCGCTATGTGTTTGTGTACCCTTGTGTATTTGTGTACTTCCTGTATTTACGTGTTTATCTGATAAGAGTTATGTTGTAGAATTTTTGTGATACTAAGCTATAATATGCATTAATAATATGTTATTTACTTTGTAAAGATGTTTAGACATTATTTTCGAAAGCTATTCTGATCTTTTATGTATTTACTTATGTCATAATTCTTGTAGCACTGATGTATGTGTTTATTTCTATTCTTTTGTGGAGCTTGTATTACCACAAATGTTATCTGTATTATTATGTTTTTAATGATGTTTTCTGTGCCTTTGTAATTGTATTCTCATGTTATAAACATGTAACTGACACCAGTTCATCAAATTAAGGAACTTGTAAACACTCATTTCAGCGCACACATTTCTGTTGGTCATAGTACATGCACAATATGTGAGAAAAAAGGGACTGTTAGCATTTGCACGTGTGTCAGAAGGGACTGGTTAACAGCACTGCTGGTTCTAAGGACATACCAAAAAGTTTGTGAGTGCCCAAGTGGTGGTTTAGGGATTTGCTATATTGTTTGCAAGACTCTTTAATGGTGAATGTGCACCCGCACAGTCACAATAGATGGCTGCTGGCCATCTCTACAAGGACTACAGTGGGTCTGCACCTTTTATGGCCCACCAATACCATAATCTCTACAAGGACTACAGTGGGTCTGAATATTTGATGGCCCACCAATACCATACTCTCTACCAGGACTACAGTGGGTCTGCTCTGTGCTGACCTACCTACCAATATTCTTCAAAACTTCGATTGACTCTGCTGTGGGTTTGCTCTGTTGTGGCCCGTTACCTGTCTGCACGTCGAGAGTCAGCATTGTCTTTCCATTGGTAGGACAACACTACTACTTCAAGACTGCAAGGAAATCCACTACTTCCGTGTGCATTTTCTTTTACTGCTCAGATTTTGAGAAAAAACTGCAGTTACTACTGTGATGAATGATCAGGACTGTCTTTGTGGACTGTGAGAAAATCTTTGCTTTTGACCAACAGTATATCAATAAGTGTGTGCATTTGGTTTTTTTGTTATTCTAATTAAGAATTTTTTTTAAAAATCTGTATTGGCCACTGCGCAAAACAATTTGTAAAAATTTTTTTGGAGAGCTTGGGGGCTATGAAAGTAGGCTATTTAGGTTTTTATGTTGGTAACGTCACGTAGCGCTGTGTGTGAAAATCAGTGACTGTGCTGTGTGTAGTCTATGACTGGTTTGCATTGTTGGAATATTTGCTATTGTAGTGGTGGGCAGTTGGATGTGAACAGCGCATAGCATTGCGCAATTGGAGGTGAGCCGCCAGCAGTTGTGGATGTGGGGAGAGAGATGGCAGAATTTTTGAGAGCGGACCATCTGCACAGTACTACAAATTTACTCTTTTGAATATTATGAAGGTAAATACATTGTTTGTTCTCTATCAAAGTGCATTCAGTAGTTAGGATCTTTTATTTAGCTGGCAGTATTGGCGCTCGCTGTATTGCAGTAGTTGGAGTAACGAAGATTTTTGTGAGGTAAGTGATTCTTCATGAATCATTTTTAGTCAGGGCCATTCTTTTGTAGAGATTATTGCATGTTAGATTGCGTTGCGCTAAAAATATTGTGTGTCAGTTTAATGTTGATCAGAATAAGTAAAGAGGAAATGTCTGAGTACGATCAGTTCTGCTCAGCTGTTTGAAAATCAAATAACGTAAGAGGTTTATCAGCACAGTAATTCATTAAATTTTCTAAGGGATGTTTCAAACTGTTGTGGAAAAGAGTGACAACGTTCTGTTGCCACGTCAGAGATTATTTGCTTAAATTTCTTTGCATTACTTTTCTTAAGGTTCTGGAGATTCATTGCCATAGTGGGCTGGCGACCTTAAAATTACCCACTGTATAGCTTATTAAAATTTTTTGAATTACAAATATTACGTGGTACCCCTTTCCCCCTCTGTGGTTCGTGAACAACTGCACTAAAATTCCACCGGTTTCAAAATTATCGTCAGTGTTCATGTCTAGAATAGATTCTTCCTTCATAAATATCTGTTGTACACTTTCCTATTAAAATCCAGTATTATTTTCCTTACGTAGCGATGGCTTTACTCATTTTAATATTTCGTTAGGCATAGGCTATCACGGTTAATTATATCGCAATCCAGTAGGCCGGTTAAAAAGGGGGAGGTTATAAAGTATTCCCATCTGTGTGGCTCCGTGCCTATGTGCTGCGAATTTTTTTTCATTCAGTATTTTTTTTCTTTACGTTAAACAATTATGTGTTTACACTGAGAGAACATCTACTGTTTTATTTGCTTGTGTCGCTGTGTCTGCTAGTTTATTGCAAAGTACAGCAAACAAAAACCTACTGTATTGCTTCGAAGTAAATGGGTATAAGTTTCCGAATTCCATCGTTATCAGTAAATGACCTAGATTTTCTTTACTAACTAATTCCTGTAAATAAAAAAAAAGAAACATAAGGTAAGTAACACAAAATAAGAACAGGTTTTTTTTTGTTGCAGCAAAAACAGTAATTTTGTAACTTCTGCGTTTACAGCAGCTCATATTTTTAAAAAAAATATGTTCGAAATCTGCACCTTTTGCTCTAATGCAAGTATTGCATTGCTCAGTCATCCGTTCACGCCCATGCCCAACAGGTCTCGCGGTTCTAGGCGCGCAGTCCGGAACCGTGAAACTGCTACGGTCGCAGGTTCGAATCCTGCCTCGGGCATGGATGTGTGTGATGTCCTTAGGTTAGTTTGGTTTAAGTAGTTCTAAGTTCTAGGGGACTGATAACCACAACAGTTGAGTCCCATAGTGCTCAGAGCCATTTGAACCATGCCCAACAGCGACACTTGGGGCGTGGTACGTCATCTGGTGACGTCACATGTTCCACTTTCTCATCCATTTTTGGTGTATTTCCCGACATTTGCGACCCCGTCTGCCTCAAGTTACTTGTTTTAGCTTCGTCGTTTTTTAAACGTTAACGTGAGTCACCCTATGTGTTAAGAAAGCAGATAGGGCTTATAGAAATAGTCTTAGCGGGGCATGTAGAAGAAAAAAAAGAAGGCGAAGGAGGAAGGGATTTCAGATCCAGGATACTGTGTTTGACGGCAGTAGATACAGCAGCATTAAGATGGAAGTAACTTATCGCTTGACATGCGATACAAAGGCACTGTTAAATATAGTAGAAAACGAATTACATTGTTTGACCGAGAGTTGGTAATGTGTGCGCTTCGTAGCCTGTGTGTTCTTCAGAATATTCTTGACGGGAGACGCAGTACACCGATTTACCTCGCTTGCCTAAAATTTTCGGAGCAAGCCAAGCGAGAACTTAGCGACTTAGCGGTGGCGTTGTTGGTGTTTCGCAACTTCAATGAGTGGAGATTTTAAGAAGAGCTACTCTTACCGTACAAGTTTCGTTTGCTTGTGGCGAAAACCGCGCCAGTTCGCGAAATGAAATTGTGGGTTCTACGGTGTAAAAAAAAACCTGTCACACGAAAACGTTTGCTGAACAGAGGTCTTCGAAGTGAAAAAGAGAAGAATGGTTAACTATAGTGAATGAAACGGAGGATATCAGTAACATCAATTTGCTGGCTACCATTTAGGCACTCTGTGACGATCGATTACGCAAATCTTAGGCGACTTAAGTGTTGACGATGGCGAGACAGGTAGAAAGGGTAAAGTTGACACCAACACCACTCTCGAATAGTATCAAAAGCCGAATTACATGTTCCTTTCCAAGATGCGGACAAATGTCAACAGGCCTCTAGTACTGGGAGGTAGGGGTGAGAAACCAACGGTTCGAATGGCTCTGAGCACTATGGGACTCAACTGCTGTGGTCATCAGTCCCCTAGAACTTAGAACTACTTAAACCTAACTAACCTAAGCCCATCACACACATCCATGCCCGAGGCAGGATTCGAACCTGCGACCGTAGCAGTGGCACGGTTCCGGACTGCGCGCCTAGAACCGCGAGACCACAGCGGCCGCAGAAACCAACGGCACAGATGCAAAGTGTGGTCACCTGTAACAGCAATACCACATCTCGCATTTCATGGATTATAGACTTACATCATCTTCGTGCAGAGTTAACATGGAAAAATGAGTTTTAACGCAGGTGCAGGTCGAAAATAAAGTCAATAATACTGAAATAAACCATTTTTCTGTTATTCAGTATCTAGAAGTACGTGCCTGTTGGATGTTACTACAGAATACGTCTCTGATAATTGTATCAGTTTACAGTTCCCTTTTAGGAAACTTTCGGCTATTTATGAGAAATCTAGATGGAATAAAAAATGGTTGAAATGGCTCTGAGCACTATGTGACTTAACATCTCTTGTCATCAGTCGCCTAGAACTTAGATCTAATTAAACCTAACTAACCTAAAGACATCACACGCATCCATGCCCTAGGCAGGATTCGAACCTGCGACCGTAGCAGTCGCGCGGTTCCGGACTGAGCGCCTAGAACCGCGGCCGGCTAGATGGAATATTCAGTTACCTGTTCGACAAGAACAAACAGTCAGTAATGCAGATTTCTTAAAAGATACGGACAGGAAAAGTGAACTAGCATTATGACTTCAAGGTTTCAGTTTCATTTCAGTGTGCAGTAAACTAGGAGGACAAAGATTGTTAACGCATTCGTCGTCTGTGCTCAGGCTGAAATTGATGCAGAACAAGGAGAACCAGCCGGCATGCGCCTAGGCAGATGGAAAACCGCCTTAAAAACCATCCACAGGCTTTCAGGCACACCGGACCTCGACACTAGTCCGCCGGGCGGATTCGTGCCAACGACCGGCACTCCTTCCCGCTCGGGAAGCTAGCGTAGGGAGCCAGGCGGGCCAAGGAGTAGTTTATTGCCCACTGTTACATCTGTCAGTGACTCAGGAGTTCAATACGCAGAAACGAAAATGTTTCATCGTTTTCCCAGTAACATAACATTCTGACGGGCAGCGAGGCAATTTTTAAATCTAATTTAAAATCATTTCTCCTGGGCAACTCCTTCTACTCCACTGACGAATTTCGATTTAAAAATGCTATGCAGTAAAATTAAAAAGATGACAAATTAAAAAACTGTAATTGCATAAGACAAAACCACCAATTATTTACACGTATCGTGTAAAGTAACTCGTTCCAATTCATTTCGAGAAAAGAGTGGTTCAAATCGTCTACGGAACATGTAACTGACTTTCAGTCTAAATACTGATGATGAACATTTCTTCGCCATTTGGATAAGCGTTCATTATCCCCCCCCCCCCCCCGCAATCCTCCAAATCTTACTTTAGGAAGTTGTCAGAGCGCCTTCTATTAAGGAGATGGATCGTTGTCATACTTATTGCTATGACTGCATCAGTAATATTGGTAATGACTGAATCAGATCAATGGTCGTGCTCATCGTCATATCATGCAACTTCACGTATACAGGACACAAATGAAATACTTTTCATGATGAGAGAACCAAAGGGGTTTCTAAACATATTTACCAAAGTCATGGAAACATTGAATTCTAATGGAAGGACTCTACCTGAATAGCAACGATCTGGATTTAAAATCTGTCACTTGAGTACTTTACTGCCTTGTCTCCTCAAGGAATTATTTATTACCAATAAGTATCCTGAAAAACATCGAAATAAATTCAGGTTACATCAAGAGAAATGCTTTACCATGACATAAATTTATAGGGAAGGTAAATAGAAATTTAAAGTCAAGTAGTAGGCAATGAGAGAGTGAAAATACGTGCAAAGCTAGGTTACCAATAACCTGGGTTACCTATATGGCGGCCATTTTTGAAAGCTGCCGTCTTGTACGCAAATTCTAATTCCATATAGTAACGGAAAGTATCAAAGAAAAATTTTTCTGAGGAAAAAATTGTTTCGTTCACTTGAGCATAGCTTAATTCATTTTCGGGTTACGGTTGATGCTTCTTCCCCACAGGTGTCGTCAAAGCTGATGGCGTTAATACAAGCCTAATGCAGTGAATTTGTCTGGATATGAGTTCAGACAGCAGCAACCGTGCTATTGCAGAAAATTTCAATCAACACCGTCCAGACATCTAACCCATTCCCACAGTGTTGAAGTGAAACTTCTCGTGAAAATATGTGAAATTTACGCCGTCTCAGCCAAACTGAAATCTGTCCTATCGACAATGGTTACGGATGAAGCAACACCAACCAGTCCTCTGGCATTTGTTGGTTAAAGTCCATGAGGTATGAGTAAAGCTGGTAATAACAACCATTCAACGTGTTGGATAAAACGTCTACGAAGCCTGTAGCATGTAGACGTTTTCACTAGCATACGTCTTGCTGTGTATAATGTGTGATGTAACTCGAGAACGGAAAAAGCTGTACTCAAATGATCCACGAAAGAAAAAGTACAAAAATGTTCAGGGAAATACAGAGATAGAAGTTACTTAGGAATGAAATAAATAGGAAGTGTAGGGAAGCTAATGAGAAATATATCCATGAGAAATGTGAGAAAATCGAAAAAGAAATGACTGTCGGAAGGACGACTCAGCCTATAGGACAGTCAAAACAGCCTCCAGTGAAATTAAAAAAGGGCGGTAGCGCTAAAAATGCAATAGGAATTCCACTGTTAAACGCAGGGGAGAAAGCAGATCGGTGGAAATAGCACACTGAAGGCGTCTGTGAGGAAATGGACTTATCTGATGTCGTTATAGAAGAAGAAACAGAAGTCGATTGGGAAAAGTTAGTCAATCCAGTATTAGAGTCAGAATTTAAAAAACGGTTGTACGACTTAAGTTCAGATAAGGCAAAAGGGATAGATAACATTCTGTCGGAATTTCCAGAATCGTTGGGGTAAGTGGCAATAAAAAAAAAACTATTGTTCCTGATGTGTACAGTGTATGAGACTGGCGATATAGCATCAGACTTTCGGAAGAACATCAACCACACAATTCTTAATAATGCAAGAGCCGACAAATGCGAGAATTCTAGCACAATCATCTTTACAGCTCATGCATCCGAATTGCTGACAAGAATAATATACAGAAAAACGAAAAAGAAAATTGAGGGTCTGTTAGATGACGATGAATTTGGTTATAGAAAAGGTAAGGGCACCAAAGAAGCAGTTCTCATGTGGTTGATAATAGAAGCAAGACTGAAGAACAATTAAGACACATCCATAAGATTTTCCGACCTGCAAAAAGCATTCGTCAATGGAAATTGGTGCAAAATCTTTAAAGCTCTGAGAAAGTAGGTATGAGCTATAGCGAAAGATGGGTAATACACAATACGTACAGGAACCTAAAGGGAACAATAGGAATGGGAAACCAAGAACAAAGTGCTCGGATTAAAAAAGGTGTAAGACAGGGATGTAGTCTTTCGCCCCTACTGATGACTAAAAAAGTAAAGTCACATGACTCATTTTCCGGTTGATAATTGCGAGTTGCATCCAAGATAGCGGTTTCTGTTCATCTCTCCCCTTTTGTTTCGGATGGATGGCTCCACCACTATGGACGAAGTGGCTGACTCTGAGCACTATGGGACTTAACATCTGAGGTCATCAGTCCCGTAGAACGTAGAACTACTTAAACCTAACTAACCTAAGGACATCACACACATCCATGCCCGAGGCATGATTCGAACCTGCGGCCGTAGCGGTCCAGCAGTTCAAGACTGTAGCGCCTAGAGCCGCTCGGCCACTACGGCCGGCGGGACGAGATTGTATTTATTCTTTAACGTAGATCTGCTACCTGTTTACTACGTGCATCTGATTTGCTATATGATCTCAGATTTTTTATAAGTGATCATCAAGAGTTTGCTGCACCACGACATTTAATCATTAAGTGGAATGTACAGTAACGGCAAATGAATGTCCAGATAACTGCAATAGCGCTTGCAGTTTTCAACCCGGAATTTCTCGCCTATCATCTTTCGTCTGCCACGCGAAAGAGTTTCGATAGTCTTAGCCTGAAATCAATTTCTCGGCAGTCTTCTAATGCGGAAAGTTCCCCAGTGATATACATTTTCAATATCAGTTGTTTGACTACGGAAGTGCAATGCTTATTAAAACTTGGCAAAGTTTCTGAAGCTTCTAGGCCTGCTGGGTAAACACTGCCGAGATCCGACAACTCCTATCGCAAAGTGGGAACCGAAATACATAACTTTCGTCTTCTACCAGCGCTGTGCAAACGGCGTCCCGCCCCGCCTCGTTCCCCCGGCCGGAACTCGTGCACGTCAGCGAAAAAACGCTGCTACTTGGGGAAAAAACCCTCTGGGCGGGGCATTCAGAAGATTATCGTGTAATCAGCACGAGGTAACTGCTCATTGTGTGGCATTTTTTACTATTGAATATTCTGTTGATTTTTTAAAATAACATCTGGTATTCGACCATTTTGTTGACATCTTTTGCTCTACTTATCTTTTGGTAATTCTCATCTCTTCAATCTGTACAGACTTTATACGCCAATCGACTTTCATAAACTGATTTGGACGATGTGTAGCTCTGTGGCCGAGTAGTAAGACGCTGGCACGGTAACTTATTGTGTTCGGTCTGTGATTAAAATAAATAAATAAAAAATTAAAACGCTGCGATGAACTTGAGGAGGTTTGATGTGACTTACGACAAAAATCACAGATAAATACAACAAAAAATTCATGAAGTGACATTAAAAATCTAAAGGTACCGGGTTTAATCTCTCGTCAAACCAAAGATTTTTTGTCATCAATCATTTCTTTCAACTCTGGCATTGTATATTGATGTAAAAACTCCGAATTGTACCATGGTTCGGAATCTACGTTAACGTGTAGTTCTTCCTGTAATTGGCTGGTTAAGTGAATTCAAAGGTTAGAGGAAGGCAAAGCAATACCACCTCCAACACGTCCCTGCCTAGAAAACGGCTGTGATGTTCAGAACAACCTTCGGACTGACGACTGCTTCACTTAATCTTTGTCTTGCTGTACGGATTTTCCTCTTTACTGCAACTTTCATTTTTTTTTATTTCTTAACTAACGCATTTCTTCTTCTGGTATATACACTAAAATGCAATTTAAAAATCTTTTTTTTTGTAAGGGGACGCAAACCGACGCTTTCCGCAGACACTGGGCGTCGCATGAAAGAAGTGATTAGCGGTATTTCTATGGACTGTCTCCAGCTACAATAGCAAACATAAATTTGGAAATGTCTACGGGAGCATAAAAGAAAATGCTGCTGACAACTCTTGGGAGGAGGAATGCTCAGGGATCCAAAAAAATTATAGTACACATTAGCTTTAAAGCACTAGACATTCAATACTAAAAAAATCTCTTCTACTGCAATCTCTTTGTTTTTCTTGTTTTGAGAGGCGACAGTACGGGCCAAAACAAGAAAAAAATGGCCATTAAACATGGATCCTAAAGTATATACCTTAAGAGTTATTAACACCTGTTCATGTTCGCTACTGAGAAACATTTGTTTTGTATTGAACAAGTGATCATAGCTCTTAAGGGATGCATGTAAGATTCCATTTTTCCAACTTTTCTTCTTTTTGGTTCATACTACGCCCTCCAAAGATATGGAAAGCAAAGATACTTTAGTAGAATCGATTTACTTCACAGCATCTAAGAAGAAGAAGTGCTCATAGTTCTTAAGGTATGCATTTTAAAGCCGGCGTTTAGTAGACTATTTTGCTTCGAATGATCGTTCCTGTCACATCCCTACGTCTCGACCGTTCCTTCCTAGATACCCTGTATTTACGTGATAATGGTAACTGCATGGTCCAAACGTCTCCCTTATTCTATGAAGAATGCAGCTACGAGCGCAGCACATTCTATACCAGAAGGGATAGCCTCAATGTACTAACTCACTCTCAAACAATCAAGTTTCGATTCTACGCGACGCTTAAAAAGACATTTTTAATACAGCTCTTTACGTTAATGAAGATCTCAACGTTGTGGCCGAGCGATTCTAGGCGCTTCAGTCCGGAACCGCGCGACCGCTACACAACTTATTGTCCATCACTGTTGCAAGTCGCTTCACATTGCATATACAGTTCTCATTATTTACAATATATTATATATAGCAGTGTTTTTTAAAATAAAAAAAAACAAATAGTATAAATGGTATAGTCGTTAGAATGAGAAATTCGAAACACAACTATAGAAATTCACATGTAAATTGTAAACATGACACAGAGTACACCAGAATACTGACATTCTGTGTGAGGAATTTCTTTTTAAAATCTTCTCTACACGTAGCATACTGCAAGCCTAATTCTGGTTGTCTAACGTATGTCTTCGACACCATTATCGGTGGTACATACAGTAATTATATGTAGTTTTTATATTTTATTGAGTTGGATTGTATAATAATGTAAATAAAGATGGTTCTTAATAGTGTATTGCCAATTATAAGGAAATTTGTTTCTCTGTCTTATGCTACATACAATCGAGTCAACAGCCACTGTGCCATCTTGTAGATATACACGGTGTCGTTGTTTTTACAACACTTCTGTGTCAACTACTAGCTGCTGCTGAGCACGAACACTTGTAATCTGCGATGTACAGCTATGTTTATGTCTGTAGTTAATACCTTTATATTTGACATGCCGATGGGTTGTGGTCAGAAGTGTATACGCAGTATGAAGAGACTTGCAACACTCCTGGACAAATTGTTCAAAAAAATTTTAAGCAGAAGGCATATTAAATCCCATAGGTCATGTCACAAGGCAGTTTATCAGGTTGTAATATCATGACAGAGAAATATTTTCCTATCAACTTCCGTTCATCCTCTTGCCGATCCGCTGATAACAGCATAGTAAAGTCGAAACCAATCACCCAATAAAATACTTTATTAGCGATCTTTATTTGTGAAGTTTTCTTCAGTCATGAAAAAGTTTTGAGAATGATGGATGATGTAATACTTGCGATTACTCTGAGAACTGTTAGTTTGATTAATTCGGTACAGTTTTATCCACTCAGCCTGATTAAAGAATTGATGAAATCCTACTTGTGGAATATTGAAGATAACAATCTGTCTTTCTCTGATTCCATAACTGTCACTTTCTTCCATAATTCCAGATAAGCGAATTCTTATCTCAAGAGAAATTTTCCTGTCATCATGAAAGTGACAGCGTGGGACTTCTCGTAGTAGTGCAAGTGTTTCTGTTGAAACGTGCTGCATGAGTTGTGTTAAGACAGGTGGGACAGCTACAGACAAGAAACTAAGTGATTCTTAACGTAATTCCGATGTAATTTTCAGCTGTGAGGAGATTTGATTCAGCCTTTCCAATACGAGAGCCACTAATTAACAATACGAAGCTGTGAGTGGAAGCAGCACTGTCATATACGAGGAAAGATTTAATGAAAAAGGATTAAAAAGATTAAAGAAGTTCGCTTACTCCAGCCTGTAGCACACTAAAACGATACCTTATAATGGTAGCAGACAACGTAACTTTCATGGATGGGAAGGAAAAAGGAAAATAATTCGAATTTCAAATGCACTAGGGGCAAAACTATACAGGCAGATAACGGGAGTTGTTAACCAGCCATGAGAGATACACAGATTTGTTGCACGTGGAGGGGTACACAGCAGCGCTTACCTGCTTAGTGACAGCACGTTTGAGTTCAGCAGCCGCTAGCATCGACTACGCTCGTGCATGACCTCAGCTCTGGCGTCCGTCGATACCGCAGTCTCGCGAAGGGACTGAATTAGTAACAAGGCTGGATTCTGCAAGTCTGACTAATGGAGATCAGTAATGGAGGTCAGAGCATGCTACTGTCCACCATGACGTCAGAGTGCTGGACAAATGTTCACTTTGACTGCGAACGAACAAGAACCGAACGAGACATAGCTGAGTAACGAAAGACATGAGCACAGTGTCGGTGGCCGTTTCACCGCCTCAGTAGCGTGTTTTCACGTTTAAAAATGTGGTCCTTGTTGGTAACCCTGCAGGGGCGCTGTACTGAACTACGCCAGTTAGATCTTCGTGATAGGAGGAGAGAACTTTTTGAGCTTTCCGATTGTTCCTTTCCATGTGGCGCCAACAGGAGGACAGGTTCACAGACGTCTTCGTCCGCTACTGCACGGCCCACAAACTAAACTTGAACACAAACAGCTTTTTCTAAAGGCCAGTGCCACACCATCGCTTCGAGAAAATTATCTTGTTCGGGTTGGAAGCTCCTGTTGATATGTTTCCAATGTTTGCGAATTAAATTTCGGTTTTTAAATTCCTTCTTATGCGAAACACAGTTGATTTCTTTTTATATTTCCTAGACATGTTTCAACACATACACTATGTGATCAAAAGTATCCTGACACCTGGCTGAAAATTACAAGTACGTGGCGCCCTCCATCGGTATGCTGGAATTCAATATGGTGATGGCCCACCCTTAGCCTTGATGACAGCTTCCACTCTCGCAGGCATACGTTAAATAAGATGCTGGAAGGTTTCTTAGGGAATGGCAACCCGTTCTTCACTGAGTTCTGCACTGAGGAGAGGTATCGATGTCGGTAGGTGAGACTTGGCACGAAGTCTGCTTTCCAAAACATCCGAAGTTTGTTCTGTAGGATTCACGTCAGGGCACTGCACAGGCCAGTCCTACATGGATGTTATTGTCGTGTAACCACTGCGCCACAGGCAGTGCATAATGAACAGGAGCTCGTTCGTGTTGAAATATACAATCGCCATCCCCGAATTGCTTTTCAACAGTGGGAAACAAGAAGGTGCTTAAAAGATCAATGTACACCTGTGATGTGATAGTGTTACGCAAAACAAGGGTTTCAAGCCCCCTCAATGAAAATCACGAGCACACCATTAACACCACCGCCTTCGGATTTTACCGTTCGCACTACATACGCTGGCAGATGACGTTCACCGGGCATTCGCCATACCCACACTTTGACATCGGATCGCCGCATTGTGTACCGTGATTGTTCGCTCCACTCAACCTTTTTCTACTGTTCAATTGTCCAATGTTTACGCTCGTTACACCAAGCGAGGGATCGTTTAGTATTTACCAGCGTGTTGTGTCACTTATGAGCAGCCGTTCGACCATGAAATCCAAGTTTTCCCACCTCCTGCGTAACTGTCATAGTACTTGCAGTGGATCCTGACGCAGTTTGGAATTCCTGTATGATGGTCTGGATAGATGGCTGCCTGTTACACATTACGACCTTCTTCAACTGTCGGCGGTCTCTGTAACTCAAAAGACGAGATCGGCCTTTATGTTTTTGTGCTGTGCGTCTTCCCTTCACGTTTCCACTTCACTATCACATCGGAGACAGTGGACCCAGGGATCTTTTGGAGTGTAGAAATCTCCCATACAGACGTATGACACAAGTGGCACCCAATAACCTGACCTCGGCCGTAGTCCATTAGTTCCGCGGAGCGCCCCATTCTTCTCTCTTACGATGTCTAATGACTACTGTGGTTGCTGATATGGAGTACCTGGAAGCAGGTGGCAGCACAATACAACTAATATGAAAATCGTATGTTTTTGAGGGTGTCCGGATACTTTTTATCACATAGTGTATGTGTCATCTTCTGTGGGTCTCGGTTAATTTCTGTAAAATATCTTAAAAAGTTCATGACAGGGTTTCTATTTTAGGCGTAAAACTAAAACATCTACATTTTGTTTCATTTGCTCACCTGAAACTCTATTACTCGTGAAAATAGTTTTACTGGCCGGGGTGGCCGAGTGGTTCTAGGCACTACAGTTTGGAACCGCGGTACCGCTAAAGTCGCAGGTTCGAATCCTGCCGCGGGCATGGATATATGTGATGTCCTTAGGTTAGTTAGGTTTAATTAGTTCTAATTTCCAGGGGACTAATGACCTCAGAAGTTAAGCCCCATAGTGCTCAGAGCCATTTTCTTGAAAATAGTTTTCTACCAGTACCCTTGTTTCTATGCATCTTTGTCGACTTTACAACATATCATCTGCAACGTAGTCGTAAATAAATTTACTAATTTTTGGAACAAATTTTTTCATGGTTACTGGTTGTGTGTGTCACTGTTTTACACCTTGCGAGCCCATTCACATTTCCTTCCCCGTCCTTTACGCATTCTGAGCTTGTGCACCGTCTCTAATGATCCTAGTGTCCACGAGACGCTAAGGCAAATCCTCCTTCTATCCTTATCACTATTTTTACGTTTTTTTTTCATTCGTTGGTGCCGCATCTCAGATAAGGCTGTCCGTTTTAAATGTGACGAATACATTGAAAATGGGAGAGGTTTTATTGAGCTGGCATACAAACAGTGGAGCCGAGAGCCAGCTTCAAAGTCACCTGTGTGTTTCACATCAATCTCTACTAAACTCCTTTCACATTTGAGGACGACCGTTCTTACACGTTTCATGCACTGCTGTCATTTCCATTCCTTTTCTTCTGTGCTAAACACAAGGTTTCTTATCTGAGGCTCTTAGGTTCATACCTTTATTTCTCACTCTCTAAAAATTTCGCTTAATCCCTTTTACTAACTGCATTTAAGTATGTCATATTCCTCGTTTAATGTAGTTGATAATTAAAGTAGTATAACAGTTGCTTAAAGATGGAAACTGGAAAGGCATTCAGTTACGGAAGTAATGACTGCTCATAATTTACGAACACTGAACGATTGGACCTGAAGGGCTCCCTGTAATGTTTCAGCTAGATTTCAGAAAGTACGTCATATCCTGTTAACAAAGGTTTATGTAGGTCGCTGGTGCATGGCAGCGTTTGTGTGCAGGCAACACGCATTCTTATTCATTTGTTTTCCTTCAGGATAATGCATTAAGGTAATTTATACTCTTTTTTGAGTCATCAGTCGTCTGAATTGTTTGATGCGGGCCGCCGCGAATTCCTCTCCTGAGCCAACTTTTCATCTCAGAGCAGCAATTACTACCTACACCCTCAGTTAGTTGCTGAATGTATATCTCCGTCTTCCTCTACAGTTGTTACCCTCTACAATTCCCTTTAGTATCATATACGTTACACCCTGATGTCTTAACAGATGCCCTGTTATCCTTTCTCTTGTTCTTGTCAGTGTTTTCTGTATATTCTTTTCCTCGACGAATCTACGGAGAACCCGCTCATTCCTTATCTTACCAATCAACATAATTTTCAACATTTTTCTGCAGCACCGCACCTCAAATGCTGCAACTCTCATCTGTTCATGTTTTCCCACTGTCCTTATTTCGCTACCATACAATACTGTACTACAAACTTACATTCTCAGAAATTTCTTCCTCAAATTGAAACCTATGTTTGATACACGTAGCCTCCTGTCAGCCAGGAAAGCTCTTTCCGCCAGTAATAGTCTGTTTTTTATATCTCCTTGCTCCATCCATCATGGGTTATTTTTCTGCCTAGGTAGCAGATTTCCATAATTTGGTCTACTTCTTGATCTCCAATTCTGAGGTTAAGTTTCTCGCTGTTCTCATTTCTCCTACTGCTCATTACTTTCGTCTTTTACTCTCAGTCCATATACTGCAGTCATTAGACTGTTCACTTCATTCAAGAGATCCTGTAATAATTCTTCTCCTCCGCTGGAAATAGGAATGTCATCAGCGAATTTGATCATTGATACCCTTTCACCTCGTATTTCAATGCCGCTCCTGAATTATTTTATTTCTGTCATTGCTTCATCAGTGTATAGATTGAAATACTACATTTCTGTCTTACACCTTTTTTTATTCTGAGCACTTTGGTCATGGTCTTCCAGCCTTATTTTTCCCTCTTGGTTCTTGTACATATTGTATATTACCCGTCTTTTCCTAACTCTTACTCCTATTTTTCCCAGAATTTCTAACAATGTGCACCCCCACATTGTAGAACACTTTTTTCCAGATGTACAAACACTATGAACGTGCCTTGACTTTTCTTCAGTATTGCTTCCATTACCTACAGTAACTTCAGAATTGAAACTGTGGTCTCTTATCTTGAACTGGAGTTGATCTTCATTTAACACATCCTCAATTTGCGTTTCCATTTTTCTGTAAATTATTCTTGTCAGCACCGTGGATGCAGGAACTGCTACGCTGATTGTGCAATAATTATCGCACTTATCGGATCTTACTACCTTCGGAACTGTGTGGTTAACGTTCTTTCGAAAGTCTGATGGTATATCGCCAGTCTCATACATTCCACATGCCAACGTAAATAGTCGTTTTGTTGACACTTACCCCAATGATTTTAGAAATTTGGATGGAATATTGTCTACACCTTCTACCTTATCTGATCCAAGATCGTCTAAAGCTCTTTTAAATATTCGATTCTAATAATGGATCGTCTATCCTCTAGAAACCTGAAGTAAGAGTTATAAGGTAAAGTGAACAAAACAAGCTTTAATATGTTGGTTGACACCACTGATTGTAAAATATTCATGAATAAATCATTTTATATGTACACATTTTTGCAGACCATGTATCATATACGATACTTTGGGTTCCTAACAAGACAATCTGCCACTCAGTTAAGAAATAAATGTGACTTTATTTTTGCGTATTTGCAAGACATATATTCCTCCTCATTCTAGAAAATGCACAAAATTGCCACAATTGTCGCATTACATGTTCTTATTGAAACATAAGTTGTTAAAACGTAATAAATAAAAAATTACAAAAACTTTTTACAAATTTTTAAAAATGTTCCAGGATATTCTTAGGAGGTATGAAACTTTTTGAAACACTTTCTTTCTGAAGTAAAGCACAAAAACACCATACATTCAGGACATCTCACATTCGTTAGTTTTGAACAACCTGTTCCACCATCATACATAAAAACATCAAAGGGTAGTCCACTTGATGAAGCCATTACAAAGTTTTTCAGGCCCACAGGTCGAGGTTTTTCTCTAACATATTATTTAATGCGGTCTTGTCCATGGAATAGCACCATTGGTTCGTCAACTGAAACCAATTTTGGACTAGAATGATGCAGACACACTTTTCTAATCATTGACAACATTGGTCTTACTTTCCAGTATATGTCTGTTGTTTTTCATTGTCACTGACAGCATTGTCATCAACAATCTTGAGAAATGCTGTAAGGCAGTAGAAACGATCTCTGCTGACGTTTTCTGCAAGCACTGGACATCTAGTGCGTCTTTTTCAACACATAATAAGCTTAGGAAAACCAAGAAGTGAAATCACAATACTTGCAATACTTGTATTTCTTGATCTCATCTGGGAGTGGTGTTGTGAGAATTTCTATGTGATGAAACATGCTTCTTGTTTGTTTTTTGTACCATATTACTGAAGAAATCTTCATTTAAATACTTATTGAAATATTAAAATGGTTTCCTAACTCCTGTACTGACAGAACTTGATGATGTTGATGTTGAGGCAGTTGAGATACTGGGAGAAAATCTAAAACTGACGGAACAATATTGTTTAAAAACGATTGTTTTGCAATAATTAACATTCATGCCTATTAAAATTACTAAAAACATTATTTACTCTGTTCTGTGGCAACAGCATAGCATTGGATCTCTAGGTGATACGAGTTTCATGAGCTTGTGTTGACACTATTGAACCTTCACTGTTTGAAACTTCATCTTCTTCTTCAGATGCTGTCAGTTGCGAACCCTGAATGTGAACTTCAGCTTCATCACCATCATTATCATCATTGTCATCATCAATTTCAATGTCAGAACAGTTAGCGTCAATGACCTCATCCAGAAGCTGAGCGATCTCTGCATCATATATACCTGTCAATAATATTTATTTTTTTATTTTTAAATCACGTTTGCAAAGTTTTATTTGTATAGAGAGCATTAGAAATGCCTACCCCATTATTAAAGTTGTGAAATACACATTAAAAGTAATAAAATAACGTTGAAACGACGAACAACAGTATAAAATGCACCGACCGCCATTTGTTCACAGGCATATGAAATACAGTCACAGAGACCCAACGTACCAAATATGTTACATCTACTAAAATACGACTTTTCAGAAGTAAAATTGTCTTTCACGTCACTTTCATTAATAGAATTGTAGTCAGGGAACTGTTAACAATATTTTAGTACTGACTTAGAATAAATAAACGATGAATTAACAATACTAATCATTCTTTCTTGAAGCCATGCTTACTCGTCCAGAACACATTTGTTACTTACTGCTCCTGACATCTAGTGGTCACTCTGAGAAATATGACGCAGTTCGCACTTCTACAAAAAATGGCACACACTGCGTAGGACATAATTTGAACGTGTATCATTTATGATACAAGGGGTCGCTAGAGGCTATCTCTTTCCTATCGACTGTTGTTTCTTCTTCTATGACGTCATTAGGTAAGTCCTCCCCTTCATATATGCTCCTTCCACCTATTATCTCTCTCCTCCGCATTTAACAGTGGAATTCCCGTTTTACTCTTAGTGCTCTTCCGCCCTAGCTTTTAATTTTACCGAAAGCTCTTTTTAGCTTTATATATGCTGAGTCAGTCCTTTCGACATTCATTTCTTTTTTGATTTCACATTTTTCATTTAGCTGTTTCGGCTTAGCTTCCCTGCATTTTTTATTTATTTCATTGCCAAGTGACTTGTTTTCCTGTCTCCCTGAATTATCCTGAATATTTTTGTACTTCCCAGTGTGTCGTCATCGACAGCGAATGTTCGTCAGAGACTGGAGTGCCCCATGGAAGTGTGATAGGGCCATTGTTGTTCTCATTATACATAAATGATCTGACGGTCAGGGTTGGCAGGAACCTATAGTTGTTTGCTGATGAAGCTGTGATATACGGTAAGGCGTCGAAGTTGAGTGACTGTAGGAGGGACAGAATGACTTAGAAGGGCACCTTCTGGTCTCGAAAATACACTCTCGATGAGACTTCGCATGTTGGTAGTATACCTCAAGGGTGTCCACTCATAGAAGTCTTAAAGGGCACTATCCAGAAAATTCCAAGAAAAAGGACTCCTGAGTTTTAAGCGTAGCTCATACGCACTTCATATACGGTCAGTAGCAGAATTCCATCTCAGTCATTGGGGTGCTAAATTGCCATACAGTCTCTCCGGATTAGATCCTACCCGCATCGTTGATTTTGTTTTGTGTTCTAAGTTGTTTTAAAAATTATAAAAACTTTTAAATAAAATTAATGATCTAAAGCATTATCAGTTAAATCAAATAATTTCATTTCGTTTATGAAATGGCTGTCGCAGGCTACTTGAAAAGTGAATTCAATCGTCAGTACTATATTTTTAAAAAGGTGGATAATGGCAAATACATTTTAATGGAGGTAAATAAAAGCGTTAATTACTATCATTATGATATTATTAGAAAATTGGGCTATATTATTAGCTGTGGAAAGATTATAAATATTTGTTGTAAATTCGGGGAACTGGTGGCTTCGTGGAAAAGCAGAATATAGCTGTTGCCCAGTTGTATATACAAACATGCAGACGGTCATGAAGTGTCAAGGCCCGCGTGGAACTAATCTAGCAATGGGCCTTAAACGCTACAGTACAATTTCATTCAGACTTTCGCAGAGATTGGAGCGTTCTGTACTGTCAAATACTACCGGAATTTTTACAAACTGTGACATAAACTGTCTGTCAATGAAGACATCGCGAAAGTATCAAAAGCCGCAGATTAATTAAACAGCGAAGTGTCGAAGGGAATGCTAAAAGGTGCGGTTGTTTATTATGAAAGATAGCTTGCTGCAATAATTTGATTGCATCGTAATCTTCAACTACAATCTCTCGTGAAGCACTATTGATGAGTGAAGAAATTTACTGTTGTTCTATGGACATGTTGGCTAAAAAATTACTTTTGACTGACGAAGTTGCTCTCGAAAATGAAAACTGTAAAGGTGAACCTCTCGAAAAGTACGAAGACCACTGCTCACCAGATGAATATGACCCAAAAGAAAAGAAGGCAAGGAAAGTAGACAGTCTTTCGTTAGAATACAAAATTATCGTTTATTAATGTCGTGAAGGCTCTCCCTACGTGGAAGCTACAAACATAAAAAAGAATGGTGCCATTTAAGAAAGGAATATTTATCCCGATGGGAAGTAAAATAAAAAAGGAGGAAATCAATTTGATAAGTACGCAGCAATCAGTTCCTGGCTGCATGAACGTTCTGTTGAAGGCCGAGAGAATTATCAACAAGTGACTCCACGGAATTTACAACAGTGGGCTTTAGCAGTAGTAAAACAGTTTACAGATTTTGAATTTAGAGCTTCTGACATCTGTGTTCTGATTGAAAAGATTTGTTTCAAGAAAATAAATAGCGACAATCGAAGAAACCTTGGCTGCTGCAGGCACTTTTGGAACCCATACGTTAAAATTGATACTGTCTTTCAACAAAGATTTTGTTATCAACACTGACGAGGCAGGTATTTATTGCAGGGTACTTAAAAATTAATTTTGATCTCTATTTTTACGATTCTCTGACAAAACACTTCAATTTCGCTTGTTTTTCTTCTTTCCAGGATGTCAGCGTCAATCGGCGTACAACAGGACTCTGACTGACAAAGGAAGCAAAACTATTTTCGTCAAAAGACACTACATGAATAAAGTGACGCATACACATACCGCTCGGTACGCTCTCGCTGTGTCTGGAAACATCCTATCTCAAGTGTTTGTTGTTTAAAAAAGGCAACGGGTAACTTTGGATCCAAGTTCAAAAAACAGTAAAAGAAAATGAGCAAAATTATAAAAAACGTTGTAATAATACCTTCCATATCTGGCAAGCTAATGACAGGACTGTATACTGACTTTCTTATCCTGTGTTTCGAGTGTTAAATGGGTCTTGTACTCCTCTTCTTCAACCATGTGACATCTATGTTTACAGACATGTAAAGAATCTGATAAAGCGTAACCAAAACTGCACTTAACTTATTGAAAATAATAGAGAAATAAATTCGCGTGAAGACTGTATACGATCAATAGTCCATGATCAGCTGTTGTCACCAATTTTAAAGGAAATGATCCAATATGCTTGGTATGCTTCCAGGTTTTCAGGTGAAAGAGAAGTTTTCAGGGACATTAACGAAGTGTGTTTTTCAAAAGATCTTATAAGAAAATGTTGTTCCTGTAACCAATCTGCCTTCATAAATTGTGCAAGATGTCAAAACATTTTTTGTTTTCAATGTTTTACAACAATTATCATTCTTGTGCTAGTACATAAAATACAAAATTGACAAATGAACATGATATTGTGAAAAATTGTATATGGCTGAAAATCCACCTTGAATTTTGTAACAATGTTAATTTACCTCCATTATAAGCGCATTTGAAACTATTAAACTTTTTAAGAACAAAATATTGATGAGTGTAATTCACGTTGTAGGTATCTGTGACCACCATTTCATATAAATGCATCGTAACCATCCTACGTGTAGTGAAATTGGAGTAAATTGTTCCTGCGAAATAGGATGGGTAGAGGTTATATTTGACAATCGGACTGAACTATTAATTGGATCTTTTTACAGACCCCACGACTCAGAAGATATAGTTGCTGAACAGTTCAAAGAAAACTTGAGTCTCATTTTAAATAGGTACCCCACTCAAAATTATAGTCTGTGGCGACTTCAGTCTACCCTCAATATGCTGGAAAAGTTATAGGTTTAAAGCCGGCGGCAGTCATAAAACGTCATGCGAAATTGTACTGAATGCTTTATCAGAAAATTATTTTGAACAGTTAGTTCATGAGCCTACTCGAAGCGTAAATGGTTGCGAAAGCACACTTGACCTTTTAACAACAAATAATACTGGACAGATACGGAGTATCATGACGAATACAGGGATTAGCGACCACAAGGCAGTTGCTTCTACACTGCATACCGTAACCTCAACAACCATCAAAAAGACACGCAAAATACATATATTTATAAAAGCTAATAAAAATGCTCTTAATGCCTTTTTAGGAGACAGTCTGAGCTCCTTCCGATCAGATCATTTAGGCGCAGAAAAGATGTGGAATGAATTCAAAGAGATAGTATAGACAGAAATTAAGAGGTATATATCATATACATTAGCATTAGATGGTACTGATCCCACATGGTACACAAAACGGTTCAGATCGAAAAAAAAAAAACATGCAAATTTCAAAGAATGCAAAATCCCGAAGACTGGCAATGTTTTGCAGAAGTTCGAAATATAGCGCGTACTTCGGTAGGAGATGCTTTTAATAATTTCCACAACGAAACTCTGACTCGGAATCTCGCAGAACTTCAAAAAAGATTCTGGTCATATATAAAGCACATAAGTGGCAAGAAGCAATCAATACCTCCCCTGCGCGATAACAAGGGTGAAGTCAGTGGTGACAGTACCACCAAAGGAGAGGTACTAACCACGGTTTTATGAAACTCTTTCACCAAAGAAGACGAAGTAAATGTTCCCGAATTCCAATCAAGAACAACTGCGAAGATGAGAAACATAAAGGTAGATATCTTCGGTGTAGCAAAGCAGCTTAAATCACTTAATAAAGGCAAGGCTTCCGGTCCAGATAGTATACCAGTCAGGTTCCTTTCAGAGTATGCAGATTCAATAGCTCCATATTTAGCAATTACATACGACCTCTTGCTCACAGAAAGTTCCGTACCTAAAGACTGGAAAATTGCTCAAGTCACACCAACACCCAAAATGGGAAACAGGAGTTGTTGTTGTTGTGGTCTTCAGTCCTGACACTGGTTTGATGCAGCTATCCGTGCTACTCTATCCTGTGCAAGCTTCTACATCTCCCAGTTCCTACTGCAACATACATCCTTGTGAATCTGTTTAGTGTATTCATCTCTTGGTCTCCCTCTACAATTTTTACCCTCCACGCTACCCTCCAATACTAAATTGGTGATCCCTTGATGCCTCAGAACATATCCTACCAACCGATCCCTCCTTCTAGTCGAGTTGTGCCACAAACTCCTCTTCTCCCCAACCCTGTTCAATATCTCCTCATTAGTTATATGATCTACCCATCTTATCTTCAGCATTCTTCTGTAACACCACATTTCGAAAGCTTCTATTGTCTTCTTGTCCAAACTAGTTATTGTCCATGTATCACTTCCATACATGGCTACGCTTCATACAAATACTTTCAGAAATGACTCCCTGACACCTAAATCTATACTCGATGTTAACAAATTTCTCTTCTTCAGAAACGCTTTTCTTGCCGTTGACAATTAACATTTTATATACTCTACACTTCGACCATCATCAGTTACTTTGCTCCCCAAGTAGCAAAACTCCTTTACTACTTTAAGTGTCTCATTTCCTAATCTAATTCTCTCAGCATCACCCGACTTAATTCGACTACATTCCATTATCCTCGTTTTGCTTTTGTTGATGTTCATCTTATATCCTCCTTTCAAGACACTGTCCATTCCGCTCAACTGCTCTTCCAAGTCCTTTGCCGTCTCTGACAGAATTACAATGTCATCGGCGAACCTCAAAGTTTTTACTTCGTCTCCATGGATTTTAATACCTACTCCTAATTTTTCTTTTGTTTCCTTCACAGCTTGCTCAATATACAGATTGAATAACATCGGTGATAGGCTACAACCCTGTCTCACTCCCCTCCCAATCACTGCTTCCCTTTCGTGCCCCTCAACTCTTATAACTGCCATCTGGTTTCTGTACAAATTGTAAATAGCCTTTCGCTCTCTGTATTTTACCCCTGCCATCTTTAGAATTTGAAAGAGAGTATTCCAGTCAACATTGTCAAAAGCTAGAAACGTTGGTTTGCCTTTCCTTAATCTAGCTTCTGAGGTAAGTCGTAGGGTCAGTATTGCCTCACGTGTTCCAATATTTCTACGGAATCCAAACTGATCTACCTCGTGGTCAGCTTCTACCAGTTTTTCCATTCGTCTGTAAGGAATTCACGTTAGTATTTTGCCTCCATGACTTAGTATACTGATTGTTCGGTAATTTTCACATCTGTCAGCACCTGTTTTCTTTGGCGTTGGACTTATTATATTCTTCTTGAAGTCTGAGGTTATTTCGCCTGTCTCATACATCTTGCTCACCAGATGGTAGAGTTTTCTCAGGACTGGCCCTCCCAAGGCCGTCAGTAGTTGTAATGGAATGTTGTCTACTCCCAGGGCCTTGTTTCGACTCAGATATTTCAGTGTTCTGTCAAACTCTTCACGCAGTATCGTATCTCCAATTTCATCTTCAACTACATCCTCTTCCATTTCCATAATACTGTCGTCAAGTACGTCGCCCTTGTATAGACTCTCTATATACTCCTTCCACCTTTCTGCTTTCCCTTCTTTGCTTAGAACTTGGTTTCCATCTGAGCTGTTGATATTCATATAAGTGTCTTTCTTTTCTCCAAAGGTCTCTTTAATTTTCCTGTAGGCAGTGTCTATCTTACCCCTAGTGAGATATGCCTCTAAATCTTTAGATTTGTCCTCTAGCCATCCCTGCATATCCATTTTGCACTTCCTGTCAATCTCATTTTTGAGACGTTTGTACTCATTTTTGCCTGCTTCGTTTACAAAATTTTTATATTTTCTCCTTTCATCAATTAAATTCAATATTTCTTCTGTTACCTCAGGATTTCTACTAGCCCCCGTCTTTTTACCTACTTGATCCTCTGCTGCCTTCACTACTTCATCTCTCAAAGCTACCAATTCTTCTTCTACAGTATTCCTGTCATTTGTTCCCTTATGCTCTCCCTGAAACACTGTACAAACTCTGGTTTTTCAGTTTATCCAGGTCCCATCTCCTTAAATTCCCACCTTCTTCAGTTTCTTCAGTTTTAATCTACAGTTCATAACCAATAGATTGTGGTCAGAGTCCACATCAGCCCCTGAAAATGTATTACAATTTAAAACCAGTTTCCTAAAGCTGTGTCTTACCATTAGATAACCTATCTGAAACCTGTCAGTATCTCCAGGCTTCTTCCATGTATACAACCTTCTTTTATGATTCTTGAACCAAGTGGCAGCTATGATAAAGTTGTGCTCTGTGCAAAATTCCACCAGGCGGCTTCCTCTTTCATTTCTTAGCCGCAATCCATATTCACCTACTACGTTTCCTTCTCTTCCTTTTCCTACTACCGGATTCCAGTATCCATGACTATTAAATTTTGGTCTCCCTTCAATACCTGAATAACTGCTTTTAGCTCATCAGGCATTTCATCAATTTCTTCGTCATCTGCGGAGATAGTTGGCATAAATACTTGTTCTACTGTAGTAGGCGTGGGCTTCGTATCTATCTTGGCCACAATAATGCGTTCACTATGCTGTATGTAGTAGCTTACCCGTACTCCTATTTTCCTATTCATTATTAAACCTACTCCTGCATTACCCCTATTTGATTTTGTATTTATAACCCTGTATTCACCTGACCAAAAGTCTTGTTCCTCCTGCCTCCGAACTTCACTAATTCCCACTATATCTAACTTTAACCTACCCATTTCCCTTTTTAAATTTTCTAACTTACCTGCCCGATTAAGGGATCTGACATTCCACGCTCCGATCCGTAGAACGCGTTTTCTTACTCCTGATAACGACGTCCTCCTGAGTAGTCCCCGCCCGGAGATCCGAATGGGGGACTATTTTACCTCCGGAATATTTTACCCAAGATGACGCCATCATCATTTAACCATACAGTAAAGCTGCATGCCCTTGTGAAAAATTACGTCTGTAGTTTCCCCTTGCTTTCAGCCGTTCGCAGTACCAGCACAGCAAGGCCGTTTTGGTTTGTGTTGCTAGGCCAGATCAGTCCATCATCCAGACTGTTGCCCCTGAAACTACTGAAAAGGCTGTTGCCCCTCTTCAGGAAGCACACTTTTGTCTGGCCTCTCAACCGATACCCCTCCGTTGTGGTTGCACCTACGGTACGGCTATCTGTATCTCTGAGGCACGCAAGCCTCCCCACCAACGGCAAGGCCCATGGTTCTTGGGGTGTGGGGGGGGGGGGGGCATTAAAATCTGAAATTTTCATTGAATCACGAGTTTAGCCCGTATACACTTCATTATAAGTTAATCGAGTATTTTTGGCGGGTGGAGGGGGGGGACAAAAAACAAGCAGTAATTATTACCATGATATTAGTTATCACGTGGCAAAGTTGGGGTAGCCAACAGAAATGCAAAAAAGTCTGAGACAAGATTATTTCTTCATTATCTTTCATTTACGCACTACCGCATAATTATGTACTCGTACCTTGTGTCTTTTGATGTGGCCCACCTTTCTATTAACGACCGTTGACACAGGCGTATAGAGAGTCGTTTCTTCCTCGCTCTGTTTGCGAGTGGAACGGGAAAGGAAACGACTAACAGTGCTGCAGGGTAACATCTGCACGCAGCGTACGACAGCTTAAAGAGTATTTATGTGGCGGTAGAGGCAGAATATTGGAGTTGACCATGTTTTTCATTTATGGCTGATAGAATTCTAATTGTGACACTTTCAATGAGGCGTCTGAGTGTCTGTGGATGAATGAAACGGCATTCTTCCTTAAGAAGGGAACAAGGCAGCGCTGCTGGAAGCTGGGGTCTGGTCAGATGTCGACATTCTGACTCGTCAGAATTGTTTAATTGGATTCAGGTCAAGACTCTGTCAGGCGAGTCCATTCCAGGAATTTTGCTGTCCAGAAACCGTTATCTCACAGACGCTGCTTAATGACAGGGTTCATCGTAATGCTGGTACAATTATCGTCTCCGGAAGGTTCCTCTGCAGTGCACAGTGCTGTAAAATGTGTTCATATCCTTTTGTATTTAACGTTAATTAAGCGCAATGGCCAAACCCTAACCACCACACCCTTGCCTCGAGAAACTCTTCCATCCCGTGACACCAGCTCCTCCGTATTTCACGGCTGGTGCTGCACGTGATGGCAGATAATGGTCTCCAGGCATTCACCAGACCCATACCCTTTGACCTGTTTGCCGCAGGTCATCACTCCATATCACTCGTTTCCTACCATTCACTTCCCAGTGCCGTCGCTCTTCACTCCACCTGAAGCGTCGCTCAGCATTAACTACAAAAATACGTCGCTAGACAACATCATTCCTTTTAACCCCCTATGCACAGTCATTGTGCTAGCAGGACTACTGGTAGGTCTTTGGAACTCTCAAGTGATTTCTCCCGCTGATCTCAGGCGATTTTTTACAACCGCCCCTCCTTGGTACGTGAGATCTACGTGAGATCGCCAACCATTAGAAGCGTTGAAAGGTCTTTGACGGATTTGTTTCTTAGACGACATCCAGTGACTAGGCCATGTTTGAACTCACTGAGCTCTCCTGAGCAACCGCATGCGCACTTACTGCTTCTCTAGTGTCGTCATAAGCGCCTCCTTTTACTCTATCCGGCCCGCCTCTCATAACATCTAGTGGTCGATTATTCAACATAACGTAGAGGTGTCCGGATAGTGTTAATGAGATCATGTATGCGGAAAATAGATAATGGGAAGAAGCAACTGGATTTATTTTTATTTAATCGTATGGCGGCTAGAGCCCCCCCCCCCCCCCCCCCCCCGTCGGGCAGACCGTTCGCCGGGTGCTGGTCTTTCCATTTGACGCCACTTCGGCGACCTGCAGTCGATGAGGATGATAGGGTGATGATGGGGACAGCAAAACACCCAGCCCCTGTGCGGAGAAAATTCCCCGACCAGCCAGGAATAAAACCCGGGCCCAGAGGATTGACAATCTGTCACGCTGGCTATTCAGCTACCGGGGGCGGACAGCAACTGGATGATAAAAAACGTCATGGAATAACCTCTATGCTTCGGACGGCATACAACCTGTTCGGGACACCGGAGATTGGAATATGTCTAATAAATCGTTCTGGACATTCAGTGTAAGATGGAGACAGAGGCATACAGAGATTGCTAATCTCGGAAACAAGGGTATCCAACTCCTCATATATTTTACATATTTTCACAGGATAATTTTCTGTGGTAACTTACAAAGAAAGTACAGATTGCAAAAAACCGAGCAGTAAGAGTAATATGTGTTGTCCACCCAAAGACGTCATGTACATCTACATCTACATTTATACTCCGCAAGCCACACAATGGTGTGTGGCTGAGGTCACTTTACGTGCCACTGTCATAACCTCTCTTTCCTGTTCCAGTCGCGTATGGTTCGCGGGAAGAACGACTACCGGAAAGCCTCCGTGCGCGCTCGAATCTCTCTAATTTTACATTCGTGATCTCCTCGGAAGATGTAAGTAGGGGGAAGCAATATATTCGATACCTCATCCAGAAACGCACCCTCTCGAAACCTGGCGAGCAAGCTACATCGCGATGCTGAGCGCCTCTCTTACAGAGTCTGCCACTTGAGTTTGCTAAACATCTCCGTAACGCTATGACGCTTACCAAATAACCCTGTGACGAAACGTGCCGCTCTTCTCTGGATCTTCTTTGTCTCCTCTGTCAACCCGACCTGGTACAGATCCCACACTGATGAGCAATACTCAAGTATAGGTCGAACGAGTGTTTTGTAAGCCACCTCCTTTGTTGATGGACTACATTTTCTAAGGACTCTCCCAATGAATCTCAACCTGGCGCCCGCCTTACCAACAATTAATGTTATATGGTCATTCCACTTCAAATCGTTCCGTAGGCATACTCCTAGTCATTTTACAGAAATAACTGCTGCCCCTTTTTTTCCGCTATCATATAATCATACAATAAAGGATCCTTCTTTCCATGTATTAGCAATACATTACATTTGTCTATGTTAAGGGTCAGTTGCCACTCGCTGCACCAAGTGCCTATCCGCTTCAGATCTTCCTGCATTGCGCTGCAATTTTCTAATGCTGCAACTTCTCTGTATACTACAGCATCATCCGCAAAAAGCCGCATGGAACTTCCGACACTATCTACTAGGTCAGGCATCTCCACAAGAGCTAGGCATCTTAACTTCACCGTCACAACACATAAATTCGGTAATGGAATTCGTCATTAATAATCCATCCTAATTTCGGAACAGTGCTGTTCGTCCCTACAACACTAGAGGGAAAAACGACCTTTATTATTCGTCGCTAAAGCTATCATAGGCTCACATAGGAGTTCAATATGCAGCAACAAAAATTTTTGGTAGTTTGCCCAATAACATAAAATGTCTGACAGGCAGCAAAGAGAGTTTTAAATCTAATTTAAAGTCATTCATTCTAAAGAACTCCATCTGTTCCGTTCATTAATTTCTGTTCAAAAACTGGTAGCAAGTAAGAAAACATAGGATTAAACATAATAATGTACTCATTAACTTTAACATTAATCATGCATACATATGCTGTAAACTGACTCGTACCACATCATTTCGGTAAAAGACTCTTTTAAATGATCTATGGAACTTATACTAGCTGGGAAAGGAGGTCATTTCGGGTCGCAGATTCGCAAGCATCGTGAAAGATTTTTTAAAAGAAATTATTGTAGTGGCGGAGATTCATTGCCACTAATTATGGACTTAATTAGTGCCCGCAGCGTATCTGTGTGAGGTGACTGATTTCAGCTTTTCTACGTGAATCCTGTCTTTGAATGATCTCTTTTGCTTTAAGAAAGTCCATATATTTAATTCCTGCATTTAGAGCACTGAGTGTCATCTGTACGTGCTAATATGTATAATTAGTGAAAATAGGCCACCCGCATGCGTGTGTGTGTGCTTGTGTGTGTGTGTGTGTGTGTGTGTGTGTGTGTGTGTGTGTGTGTGCGCGCGCTCACGCGAGCGGGTGCGCGCAGTCGTCTGTGCGTGGTGCGGAAAACTTGGCAGACATGTTCGGCACGAAGCTCATCCGCCGTCACGCTGTTGTCACCTGCGACCCTACTAACTGTCTGAATACTGATGTGCCCTGGCAACTCGTATATCATTACCACCTACCAGACGAGCCGAGTAAAAAGCGATACTGTGTTCTGGTCACAGACTACGTGCAGAGCACACTGATACACACGGCATAACGGATTTGCATCTGCATCTGTTATTCGTTTTCCATACTGTATTTCTCTCGCCTCATAAACGTGGAAGTTTGGAGTTAGACTTCCGCTTTCAGCACTGTCAAAGAGATAATTGAATTTTGGTCCATAATATGCGTTTACCGTAATTTGCTACTGGGCGTAATTTTGAATTCCCTGTGCTCTTGTTAAACTGTAGCTTTATTTTGGCTTCCCTTCAGTGCTGTGTTTGTTATGACATTTACTCACAAATACTTTTATACAAAACTGAAGAAAATTGTACTCTAATTATTAGCTCTGTTGATAAATTACATCTCTTTACGGAATCATGATACAGTGATTTTTGTGTAAAAATGGAGACTCTTATTCCTGCGTTTACATGCGAATAGTAGGTGTGGAATCATAAAACTGGTGCTAAAATAAATCTATCTTTCTCGACTTGTTCGCATAGCGCAACCGCAGTGCGCTAGCTAGCAAGACTGTGAGGCGCGCCGCGCCCGGATAGGATCCGAGCGAAGAAATGACGGCCGAGGGATGGCGTACCGACAGTCTCAGTTTAGGTGGTTTTACACTCTCGTTTAGGCAAATGTAAGGCTAGTCTCAAAATAGCGCCACAGAGAATACGGTACACAAACAGTTAAAATAGGGTAACACCGAAAAACAAAGTTTTCAGGATTCACAGAAAAATGTCGGAAGCGACTTCCTTTCCTTTTGCTACTCTGACGACTTTGGCGTGAGGAAGGACATCCGGAAACCAAGTTAAATAATAAAATAAAATTCGCCGAATCCCGAAAAGCATTGTACTAAAAGGTATCCTATTTGTGGGTCGTAATTCAATCATCAGATGTCAGAGGGCAGACTGTGACCGTTCAGTATCTGCTGTGTGTACTGCCTGAGCGAGCCGACGAGGCCGCATAGGGTGATGTGCCACGTGGAGAACGATCCTACGCTGCCTATTCAGACACCCACCTGCAGCGAGTGCAACGGGGACACTAATTGAATATCGGTATCATACACGCCTGGACTCTTAAATCACATACATAAGTACAACACGAAATTAATTTGTAATTTTTTAAATATTATATTACGAATTAGGAGATAGCTATAGATTTGAGTTACAATAGTCAGGGCGTACATACGTTCAGTGAGCGCCTCACCCGAGCTGCTCAGTTTGCGAGTGGCACATTCAAGTATGTACAGTTATGTGTAAAAGTTAGATTTAGTATTTAGTCTCCTAGATATTACTATCCTCCTTTAACTTTTTTCGGAATATCATCTTATGATGACCCGTTATAAGGTGAAGACCGGTAATGATACTTGCGTGAAACTAGGCATAAAATTATAGTAAAAGAACACCGTTACTGGAATCGAATTGAAACAAATATAGACCCAAAGAGTTGAGCATGTTTTGCAGGGCACTGACAGGAGGCCTAGAATGTGACAGAGAGGGAGTGGGCGGAAGATAGAGTGGTTTGGAGAGGGAGGGAGGGTGATCAGTGGCGGCGAGGGAGAGCAGTGAGAGGTGAGAAGTTCGAGAAGTGGAATAGAGGTGGTAGAGGAGGAGTGGGAAGAGAGATGTATGCAGAGGGGGATGTATTTGAACAGGAGTGAAAAGAGGTGTAAAGCGGAGAGCGAAAGGACAGAGAGGAGATCGAGTGGGGACTAGGGCAGATGGGAGAGCCGTTCTCGTTAAATATGTCTCTGCCCCAATAACGTAACTCTACTAACAAGTGAAAATATATACTCTGTGACGACTGACAAGATACTTGTTCTTAAGCATATCTTATGGCTTCATCACAGCGTAACATTTATGTTAAACTGCGTGACTGACTGAAATTTTAGCCGGCCGCGGTGGTCTCGCGGTTAAGGCGCTCAGTCCGGAACCTTGTGACTGCTACGGTCGCAGGTTCGAATCCTGCCTCGGGCATGGATGTGTGTGATGTCCTTAGGTTAGTTAGGTTTAAGTAGTTCTAAGTGCTAAGGGACTGATGACCACAGATGTTAAGTCCCATAGTGGTCAGAGCCATTTGAACCATTTGAACTGAAATTTGGACATTGTGATTCAGTACCATGCGTAATGCGGCACGAAGTAGTACCAATTTCGTTTAAGTAAATGATTACAGAGTAATATTTCCATTTCTAAAACTTTGTAGAATACTACTATAAATTTCAAAAGTAGTCTGTACAGTTAGATTAATTTAATTAGTATATAAACAACACACGAATATGAAGCGAGACAGTGTCTACCGGTTTAAACTGACTCTGGTCCGACACCATTAGTAAAACTTTAGCCTATAGCGCATAGATCACAGCTCTAGAAATAAAAGACAAACGACAAAAAGTTATATAGTATATTCACTCATTGGATTTATGGGAAAAATTAAGCGGCTTAAAGCTGGCCGCCGTGGCCGAGCGGTTCTAGGCGCTTCAGTCCGGAGCCACGCGACTTCTACGGCCGCAGGTTCGAATCTTTCCTCGATAGTTGATGTATGTGATGTCCTTAGGTTAGCTAGGTTTAAGTAGTTCTAAGTTCTAGGGGACTGGTGACCTCAGATGTTAAGTCCCACAGTGCCCAGACCTATTTGAACCAGTTTTTCAGCGGTTTAAATACACTGTCTTGACACTTTCAGTACATTCTATCTGATTCGAAATCGACTGGACGAAGCCAACACTTGTGGTTCTTAAAATTCGTAGACCAGTAGGGCTCTGTTAGATGACGATCACTTTGGTTTACGGGAAGGTAATCAACCAGAGAAACAGTTCTGACGTCGAGCTTGATACTGGAAGCATGAAGTAAAAAAATCATTACATGCTAATAGGAACTATCGACTTGGATAAATCTTTCGACAGTGTAAAATGGTGGAAAGCGTTCTAAATTCTGAGAAACATAGGAGTAAGCTTTAGGGAAAGACGACTAACAAGCGATGTGTACAAGTAACAAGAGAGAACAACAAGAAGGGAAGACCTTGAACGAAGTCCTCGTATAAAAAAGGGTCTAGCATGCCCCCCGTACTGCACACTCTACACATTGAAGAGGCAATGACGGAAATAAAAAAAAAACAGGTCCAAGAGTCACATTAAAATTAGGCGTGAAAGGAAGTCAGTGATAAGGATCGCTGTTGAAAGTAGAGGAGAGTTGCAGGCTCTTTTGAGTGGAATGGACTGTCTGTTGAGTACAGAATATTATTGAGAGTAAACCGACGAAAGATGGAAATGGCGAGCAGCGGAAATGAGACTAGCAATAAATTTATCAAAACTGGTAAACAGGAAGTAGACGAAGTTAAGGATATCTGCTACGTTGGAAACAAAATAACCCATGATGGACGGAGCAAGGAGGGCATGAAAAGCAGAGAAGCATAAAGAACAAGGATACTCCTGGCCAACTGAAGTGTACTAATAGTAAACGTACGTCTTAATTTGAGGAAGAAATTTCTGATTATTGGCGTTTGAAGCACAGGATTGTATGGCAGTAAACCATGAACTGTGGAAAAATGTGGTAAGAGGAGTCGAAGGGTGTCAGATGTGGTTCTATGGAAGGTTGTTTAAAATTCAAGTGGAGTGATGACACTTGGAACGGAGAATTTGTCGATGAAATTGGACAGAGAAGAAACATTCGGAAAGTACTGACCAGAAGAAGGGACAGAATAATAATAAGACTTGTGTTAAGATGAAAGAGAATAACTTGCACTGTACTAGAGGAGTACGCTTCGAATGCTCTGTAAGACTGTTCGCAGATGACGTAAAAAAGCAGCAACACGAGAAGGCGGCATCGTTTTAGAGAATTTCCTGCAGAGAATTGGTAAATGGTCTAGGGTCTGGTAACTGGGACTGAACGTAAATAAATGTCATTTGCATACATAAGAAATTTGTAGCAAATGTACTACTTTACGACTGCACTGTTGATGAGAAACTACTGGAAATAGTGTCTACCGTGAAATATCTAGGGGTAACAATCCAGAGCGACCTTAAATGGAATGACTGCATAAAACAAAAACCACAAAAAAGTGTTACCAGACAGATTCATAAAGAGAATTATAAGGAAATGCAATCGTGCACGATGAATGTGGCTTATCAGGCGCTTTACTGAATCTTGAATATTGTTCACCAATGTTGGGTCCTTGCCAGGTAGGACTGATAGAAGAGGTACAGAAGATATATCTAACAAAACGGGTTTCTTGAAGGTCGCGCGAGTGTTGAATGCAATTATGCAAACATGCAAACATTGTGTTGTACTGGTGTCGGATGTCAGTTTGTGGGCTGGAGTTCCATGCCTGTAGCATTTTTCCAGTCAATAAATGGATGGTTAATGCCGTTTGTGGATGACGCTAGAGTTGTTGTCCAATGACGTCCCATATGAACTGGATTGGAGGCAGATTTGGTGGCCAAGGCAACCTGTCGACATTCTTAAGCGTCGTCTTACCAGCCCACGGTCCTTCAATCGCCAAAAGTCCAACCGACATGGCCACCGTCTCTACAGGCGCTGCAGGCGATGTTGTGCTGTTAGCAAAGGTACTATTGTCCGTCGTCTGCTGCCATAGCCCGTTAATGCTAAATTTCGCCGCAGTATCCTAACGCATAAGTTCGTCGAACGCTGCTCATTGCCTTCTGCGGCTATATGACGCGGTGTTGCATGCCATTTAGTACTGACAGTTCTGTGCAAAAACTGTTGGTCATTAAGTGAAGGTCGTCGGCCACTGCGTTGCCCTTGGTGAGAGGATTTTTTTGTGGTTATCAGTCTTCTGACTGGTTTGATGCGGCCCACCAGGAACTCCGCTCGTGCGCCAACTTCTTCATCTCAGAGTACCACTTGCAACCTACGTCCTCAATTATCTGCTGGATGTATTACAATCTCTGTCTTCTACAGTTTTTACCCTCTATAGCTTCCACTGTTACCATAGAAGTCATTCCTTGATGCTTTAACAGATGTCCTATCATCCTGCCCCTTCTTCTTGCCAGTGTTTTCCACATGTTCCTTTCCTCTCCGATTCTGCGTCAAACCTCCCCACCCCTTACCTTATCAGCGCAACTTATTTTCAACATTCGTCAGTAGCGTCACATTTCAAAGACTTCGATTCTCTTCAGTTTCGGTTTTCCCCAGCTCACGTTTCACTATCATGCAATGCTGTGCTCCAAACGTACATTCTCATAAATGTATTCCTCAAATTTAGACATATGTTTGACACTAGTAGATTTCTTTTGGACAGGAATGCTCTTCTTGCCATTGCTATCCTGCTTTTTATGTCCTCGTTGCTCTGTCCGGCATTAGTTATTTTGCTGCCTGGTAGCAGAATTCCTTAATTTCATCTACTTCGTGAGCGTCAAACCTGATGTTAAGTTTCTCGCTGTTCTCATTTCTGCTACTTCATTGCGTTCCTTTTTCTTCGATTTACTCTCAGTCCATATTCTGTACTCATTAGACCATTCCATCAGCAGATCACGTAATTCTTCTTCAATTTCATTCAGGATAGCAATGTCATCAACGAATCGTATCATTGATATACTTTCGCTTTTTTAATTCCACTCCTGAACCTTTCTTTTATTTCCCTCATTTCTTCTTTGATGTACAGATTGAACAGTAGGTGCGAAACACTACATCCCTGTCTTACACCGTTTTTAATCCGCGCACTTCGTTCTTGGCTGTCCGCTCTTGTTATTCCGTCTTTGCTCTCGTACATAGTATATATTAACAGCCTATCCGTATAGCTGAACCCTATTTTTCTTAGAATTTCGAACATCTTGCACCATTTTACAAGTTCGAACATTCTGAGAGGTAATGGCTGAAATTTGGTAGTATCGGTACACTATTTCTACTGCGGATTGATAAAATATTGAATGCCGTAACGATTTCTGGAATCTTATGTCTCATGCTTCTAGCTCCGACTACCATTCTGCGTTCGAAGTCTGTTAACTCCCGTCTTATGGGCATAATCACTTTGTAAACCTTTTCACATGAATCACCTGAATACAAATGACAGCTACGTCAATTGAATGCCCTTTTGTACCTTCAGTGCGCGATGCTGCAGCCTGTAAGGGTGCATAATGCTATCCCCTGACTTCCGCGTCACCTTTGTGTATTAGTCCTAATAACGTAAATAATACTGTAATGTTGTTCAATCCACCGTTTTACTTCACCAGTAGAAATATCTATACCTATAGCACGAACGATTAACTTTAATTATTTATTCGGGTGTAGAATACGTGAAATTTAGAACACATAGCCGAAATCTCTGCTAGCAAGAGTGGATATAACACGCTGGCCTCGAGTGGTACTGAACTTGGACGACTGATAAGAGTGTGCCATTCCACACTGCTTCGCTTGTATGCCAGAGTTAATCAGCCATAGTCAAGTGGCGGCGTGTTGGTCTCCCTGCATCACACAATCAAGTCCTGGGAACGTGCTGTTCAGAACGACAGGCGAACACCTTCTGTATCGAGGTAGTCTTCTGTTATCTTGCGGAATGGTGACGTCACGGATACCTTCAAGAAAGGGCAAACCACGAAACTTTGCACATCCGAATTGAGACGAATACTGAGCAAATTACCTTATTAACGAAGCAGAGTTGATCGTGCTGTGTACGCCGTGACACAAACGCATTACACCAATATGACGATTGCCAGTGCAATGTCACAACGTTTGCCCTCGGACCCTACACACGCGGATAGATTCATTATGATTTCGATGGTGTACGCAGAACTAGGAATCATCTGAAAAAAAAACGACGTGGTGCACCCTCGTTTCCAGTGGTGTCATTGGGCGCACCACGGCCAGCGCGCCACTGTGTGCTTGCCGCCTGCAGGGGTGCCGTACTAGTGGTGGCGTTGATTACAGTCACCGGTGTTCCAGAACTCCTCCCACTGTCCATTTCAATCCTGTTCTTGATACAAGCAAACGAATTTCCTAACTCAAACTGCGTCCTGTGGCTATATGATCCCGCACAGCTGAGCCAACAATATGCAGCGGTTGGAGAAAAAAACGGAACAACGCGAGAAATACATGCTTGAAAATAAATGCAGATGTTAGCCAAACCCTCTGGTAGCGCTGTTGTACTTGACCACGAACCTTACCTGTAGAATGTCATCAAGACGTTGCAAGTGGCAGTCGTGGTTAGAACATCGGTCAGAATCGTGGTCAGAACTGTGTTCCTTGTAATCGTGAGTGCATTAAGTCGGAGCTAAGTGAATTTGAACGTTGGCAAATGGATGGTGCAGACCTGAATGTCACACTCGCGAATCCTTTCAGATGCACGGAATGGCAATTCAGTCTCAATGTATAAAAGTGTATTGTGATGCGAATATACAGAAAAATGGATCCCTTATCATTTAGCTAAAAATAGCAGATCAGCAACTCTAAGCAGTTAATTCCATAAATTATCTGGGGCTACGCATTAGAAATGGTTTAAAATGGAATGATCTTATAACGTTGATCGTCGGTAAAGCAGATGCCAGACTGAGATTCATTGGAAGAATCCTAAGGAAATGGAATCCGAAAACAAAGGAAGTAGGTTACATTACGCTTGTTCGCCCACTGCTTGAATACTGCTCAGCAGTATGGGATCCGTACCAAATAGGGTTGATAGAAGAGATAGAGAGGATCCAACGGAGAGCAGCGCGCTTTGTTACAGGATCATTTAGTAATCGCGATAGCGTTACGGAGATGATAGATAAACTCCAGTGGAGGACTCTGAAGGAGGGACGCTCAGTAGCTCGGTACGGGCTTTTGTTAAAGTTTCGAGAATATACCTTCACCGAAGAGTCAAGCAGTATATAGCTCCCTCCTACGTATATCTCACCAAGAGACCATGAGGATAAAATCAGAGAGATTAGAGCCCATACAGAGGCATACCGACAATCCTTCTTTCCACGAACAATAGGAGACTGGAATAGAAGGGAGAACCGATAGAGGTACTCAGGGTACCCTCTGACACACACCGTCAGGTGGCTTGCGGAGTATGGATGTAGATGTCGATGTAGATACGTTCGAACCGCAATGTTATTATACCCGGAGAACAAACATTTTCCCGCCGCCATTACGTGGGTCAAGGGGTAGGTGGTCGGTTATCTCTTGCACAAGGGACCTAAATCCTGCCTCGACTTCTAGACCTTTTTACGAACAGCCCATGCAGTACTCGAAAACACGCACACTTCCGCGGATGGTAGAGCGCGCCGTGGGTATTCGAATTTTAATGTATTTATTTCTTCTTTTTCTTTACCCATTATTTATTTTTTCTTTCTCGATGATGTATGATCTACATAGTTCCATAACTAGTGAAATTTACATCATCATCATCATCATCATCATCATCACCATTTAAGACTGATTATGCCTTTCAGCATTCAGTCTGGAGCATAGCCCCCTTATAAAATTCCTCCATGATCCCCTATTCAGTGCTACCATTGGTGCCTCTTCTGATGTTAAACCTATTACTTCAAAATCATTCTTAACCGAATCCAGGTACCTTCTCCTTGGTCTGCCCCGACTCCTCCAACCCTCTACTGCTGAACCCCTGAGTCTCTTTGGTAACCTTGCTTCTCCCATGCGTGTAACATGACCCCACCATCTAAGCCTGTTCGCCCTGACTGCTACATCTATAGAGTTCATTCCCAGTTTTTCTTTGATTTCCTCATTGTGGACACCCTCCTGCCATTTTTCCCATCTACTAGTACCTGCAATCATCCTAGCTACTTTCATATCCGTAACCTCAACCTTGTTGATAAGGTAACCTGAATCCACCTAGCTTTCGCTCCCATACGAGTTGGTCGAAAGATTGAACGGTGCACAGATAACTTAGTCTTGGTACTGACTTCCTTCTTGCAGAAGAGAATAGATCGTAGCTGAGCGCTCACTGCATTAGCTTTGCTACACCTCGCTTCCAGTTATTTCACTATGTTGCCATCCTGTGAGAATATGCATCCTAAGTCCTTGAAACCGTCCACCTATTCTAACTTTGTTCATCCTATTTGGCACTCAATCCGTTTATATATCTTTCCCACTGACATTACTTTCGTTTTGGAAATGCTAATCTTCATACCATAGTACTTACATTTCCGATCTAGCTCTGAAATATTACTTTGCAAACTTTCAATCGAATCTGCCATCACAACTAACTCATCCGCATATGCAAGACTGCTTATTTTGTGTTCACATATCTTAATCTCCCCCAGCCAGTCTATTGTTTTCAACATATGATCCATAAATAATATGAACAGTGGAGAAAGGTTGCAGCCTTGTCTTACCCCTGAAACTACTCTGAACCATGAACTCAATTTACCGTTAACTCTAACTGCTGCCTGACTATCCATGTAAAGACCTTTAATTGCTTGCAAAAGTTTGCTTCCTATTCCATAATCTCGTAGAACAGACAATAACTTCCTCCTAGGAACCCGGTCGTATGCCTTTTCTAGATCTATAAAGCATAGATACAATTCCCTGTTCGACTCATAACACTCCTCCATAATTTGCCGTAAGCTAAAGATCTGGTCCTGGCAACCTCTAAGAGGCCTAAACCCACACTGATTTTCATCCAATTGATCCTTAACTAATACTCGAACTTTCCTTTCAACAATACCTGAGAAGATTTTACCCACAACGCTGATTAAAGAGATATCTCTGTAGTTGTTACAATCTTTTCTGTTTCCATGTTTAAAGACTGGTGTGATTACTGCTTTTGTCCAGTCTGATGGAACCTGTACCGACTCCCAGGACAATTCAATTATCCTGTGTAGCCATTTAAGACCTGATATTCCACTGTATTTGATGAGTTACGGCTTAATTTCATCCACCCCAATTGCTTTATTGCACTGCAATCTATTGACCATTTTCTCCACTTCCTCAAATGTGATCCTATTTCCATCATCATTCCTATCCCATTCTACCTCTGATCGTATTTTCACCTACATTGAGCAACTCTTCAAAATATTCCCTCCATCTGCCCAAGGCATCCCTAGGATTCACCAGCAGCTTTCCTGACCTGTCCAAAATACTTGTCATTTCCTTCTTAGCTCCCTTTCGAAGACTGCTAATTACACTCCAGAATGGTTTTCCAGCGGCTTCACCCATGGTCTCCAACCTGTTTCCAAAGTCTTCCCAAGATTTCTTCTTGGATGCTGCAATTATCTGTTTGGCTTTGTTTCTTTCTTCAACATAACTTTCTCTGTCTACCTGAGTTCTAGTATGAAGCCATTTTCGATACGCCTCCTTTTTCCTTTTACAGGCTGCCTTGACTGTGTCATTCCACCAAGCTTTTTTTCTTCATCCTACTTTTGCACACTACTGTTCCAAGACATTCTTTAGCCACTTCTAGTACTGTGTCCCTTTACCTTGTCCATTCCTTTTCCAATGAGTGTAATTGACTACATTCAACTAACTGGTACCTTTCTGAGATCGCTGTTATGTACTGATTTCCTTATCCTGAAGTTTCTCCACTCTTATCCTCGTACATATGGACCTGGCCTCCTGCACTTTCGGCCTCACAATCCCAATTTCACTGCAGATTAAATAATGATCAGTGTCATCAAAGAATCCCCTGAATACACGTGTGTCCCTCACAGCCTTCCTTAATTCCTGATCTGTTATTATGTAGTCAATGACAGACCTGGTTCCCCTGCCTTCCCAAGTATACCGGTGAATGTTCTTATGTTTAAAAAAGGAGTTTGTGATTACTGAGCCCTTACTGGATCAGAAATCCAAGAGTTGTTTCCCTTTCCTGTTGGCCTCCATATCCTCTCCAAATTTACCCATAACCTTTTCATACCCTTCTGTTCGATTTCCAATCCTGGCGTTAAAATCACCCATGAACAGAACACTGTCTTTGTCCTTTACTCTAACAACTACATCACTGAGTGCCTCATGAGAAAATAAATAAACGGCAGCAAGCCTTCCACTTCTGGTGATTCCTGTGTCTCCCACTTTCCTGTGTTCGGCGGTGGTGAGCGGGGCGCTGTGGCCAGGTCTCGGGTTTCGACCTCAGCCCCCTCTACCCCCTGAACCCCCATCCGTCCACTCCTCGTAAAAAAAAAAAGTTCCCATTCGGAGGATCATACTTTGCTGGACCCCACGCAACACATCTGCATCCACCATTGCCGTAGCGGCATGCAATCCTTTTCCCTGGAAATGCTTCATTTAAACAATTACGCACATTCATTCCAAAGTGTGACTGTGCACCATCACGGTGGAACCTATCTGTCGCCGAACACCAAGTGAAACGTTCTGTCATCGGGCAAGGAAAGGTACTGCGCAGAAACGTACTATGCAGGGGCTGGTTCAATATGTCTGGCGGTAGATACTTACCAGGAAGCCACGAGCACGGTGGACATCGAGGTGTTCCGACCAATAATGGCTGTTGTGAACGTTGAAAATACCTTCGCGAGTGAAGCTAGATTCGTCAGTCCATTTCGTGTTATTTATAAAATGTTCGCTATCTTCCACTTGGCGCAAAAGTCATTTTCAAGACTCTACTCGTCGAATGCGGTCTTCTGGCTGCTGGTGTTAAGTTAACGTGTAGTGACATGGATGCTGTTCCTCTTCCTATAACACAACCAGTCTTTGACATATCTGTAACTGCCTTGCAATATCATAGGTACTCGGTGATCGTGGTTGATGAACGGTTCCAAGAATTGCGTCCTCTATTTGTGGGGTATGTCGAGTCCTCGGACGACCTCAGTCCGTTGCAAGTGGACGAAGACCACCGATCTCCCATCCGCGTTGCTCCGGGGGACGAAAACCATTTTTATCGGTATGGCGCCTTTGAGGGTAGAGTGCAGCATACGCAAGAGCAGAAGCAGCAGATTGGTTATCGGATGCATCCTCCACCAGAAGCATATCCACCTATTCATCGTTTGTGAACTCCATTGGGAATTCACCCTGCATGAGCTTGACAGGACCAGTTCAGATTGTACATTCTGCGGTTGGTTGTCACATGCATGCAGTTTCATGGATAAGACTGTCAAGTGATAGGCTATTATCATCTGACAAAACGATATCCTGTTCGTAATCGACGAGAACGAGGGAACAGACGTTTATAAAATAAAAAGGGATCCCGACAAGGATTTGGGCCATAGCTCTATGGTAGATGTGTGTTTGATGCCCCAGAAGTTTGCTCAGCTTTTTTCCTGTTTTTATAAATAATGTGGCCTGACTTATTTGCCATTTAGAATACGTAGTATAGGTGTCTTTTAGAACATTTTAATTTTTTATTGTTTTTGTTTTCAAATATTTTTATTTTTATTCTTTTATTTGTTTTACGTCTGGAACCTGTTGAACTGAAACTAAAGTCTTAGATACTGGAAACAATACTTACTTTGTAATAAAACTTAACTTGTTCTTCCAAGTAAGTATTTAGATTTTTTTTCTACAAGGGCGTGAAACTCACTGAGAAGCAGCGGTGTTTTGTGGCTTGACCACAGCAACTTGTAAGTATGAAAACAATTTATTTCTTCTTATCCGCAATTCAAGGCAGTTAAGGCACGAGCTTAGTTAATTCTTTACATGTCTTACTCTGTATTTAGAAGCAGTACATACGAGATAAAGCTGTGAAGTACGTGTTGTATTTGGCTGTGGTTATATTGTCATCACATCTCTACTTGTCGGTTTTGTCCGTCTCTTGCCATCTTGTGTTTTGCATAAGATGGATAAACGGTAAAATACTTTTCTCTTGTCCATCTGTTGTTGAGAATTTCTTGTTTCTTTTTTTAATTATATATGAATGATGCGTTCTTTAAAGTCACTTATAGACCGTCCCCCCCTCGTTAAAAAGACTCATCGTATGAAAGAATATATAAACCATGAGAGTGTTCCAGTCTTGGACGCTGGAAACGCGTTAACGTCCATCTACATTATTTTCTTGCAGTTTATTCATCAACACTCGATGATAAAATCCCGCTGATTTAAACTTTATCCATCTGTACAGACATGCAATTCTAGTGCAACCCACAGTTTGATGTATGTCAGTGACAGCCCACAGTACGGGCAGTACGGATGACTAGTCAGTTTTATTCTGTGGCGTCGTGCAGCCATTGGGATTAAACCATTTATAAACAAGCGAGTTGCTGGGCACAACATTTGTCTGTAAAATTTGACCAGACCGCCTCCCAATTTAAGTATTTGTGTTTTGTCCGGTTTGTTGGGTGGCATGGAGTTTTGTTCCCAAATGTTTCTAATAGTTTCTTTGTAATACACTCGGTGAGCTTCGATGGCTGTTACTTTCTGATGCGCTACACTGTGTGACAGTGTTGGTAGCACCCCATTTTCATACACGTGTTTTCAAAATACCCCCGATCTGATGTTGCTGAATAAGTTTTTGTTTTAAAACTGGACGAGGAATCGCATGCCGACCTCCAAATCAGCTTTTTTTTCTTCATCCTGTATACATATCGCAGACATCGTTACTGCCATGTGCTTCGTGCCGCGGAGATGCTACCCATATCGAAGAATGCAGCACACCTCACAGAGGTCTCACGTCTGCTGCACGCCTTCTTTGTGTTGCAGTTTTAATGGTGAGCAGAGTACGGAGGCAAGCGATGACAGGTTGCCGTGCTGCGCGATGCCGAGGCAAGGGTCCGGGCGAGGGTCACCGAGCAGGCAGGCAGCCGGCGGCTAAACGGCGCCACCCCTGGCCAGATCAGCGCCGCCAACTTAAATTGCCGGCACGCGCGTAACGAGCCATTAGGGAGCGCGCCGCCAAGTTGCTCCCCCTGCCTGCGCTGCACCCACCCGTCAGCCCGGCCGCCGAAGCTGCCGAATAATTAACCCGGTTTCAGCCATTACCAAGTTGCGCAAACACGTTTAATTTGCCGGCGATGAGACCACTCCGGCTCCCTGCTTATGTCTACCAAAAATACCCGCCAATTACAGCTCGTCAGCAGAGCGCCTTGACGCGACGAGAGTAATGGAGAACCATTTCATATGGCAATGTTGTTTTCATCTTGCTGAGCAAACTGTAGTGTACTAGGGCATTTGAAACAGTAACAGCAACCTGAATTCTTCCCAAATGAATATTTCGGTTAGAAATATATGGAGTTTTCATTGAGGGTACAACCTGATACAACTGCAAACAACCCTGTATGCAACAACAACACTAGCGGTAGTTCTTCGTATTCTGCCTGGCAGTTTAGAAGTTAATGTACTGTATAACTGACCTTAATCCATCCTTAGAAACTTCCCTTTTCCCTCAAAGAGCCAGAATCACTAGTTAATAGGTTCTACATGACAGAGACAACGTAGCAAGTAAAGTGGGTCCATGGGCCTTATTTACTTTTGAATACATCCCTCACCGCTACAATTCTTTTTTTTTAATTTAATGGAGTTTTATTATTTACTTCCGTAATGGCTGTTAAGAGCTACGTTACGGAATACACAACTATAACGATATATGAGGGTCGTTCAAGAAGCAATGTCCCACATTTTTCTTCTCGGAACATATTTATTGTGAAGAGGCTGGATTTGGTGACAGTACACGTCAACATGTCTTGTTCAAATGGCTCCAAGCACTATGGGACTTAACATCTGAGGTCATCAGTCCCCTAGGCTTAGAGCTACTTACTCGTAACTAACTGAAGGACATAACACATATCCATGCCCGAGGCAAGATTCGAACCTGCGACCGTAGCAGCAGTGCGGTTCCCGACTGAAGCGCTTAGAAACGCTCGGCCATAGCTGCAGGCCAATATATCTTGTCCACGTCCTATTTTTCTACGTAGTCTCCATCATGTTCTATGACTGTGCGCCAACGTTGTGGGATAGATCTAGATGTCGAGCTTTGATGCGCCGGTCGGCACGAATAATGGCATCCGCACGATTCATCATGTCTGGAGCAGTGGTTGTGACAGGACGTCCCATCTGTGGCTGATCATGGAGCTCTGTTTGTGCATTTTCTGAGGTTGGAACTTCCTTTACTCATCGCCTAACTGTGCTCCTGTCAACTGCAGTATCGGCATGCACTGCACGCAAACATTTATGGATGTACACCACGATTTCTGTTTCTATACACAATAATTAAGTAACAGATCGCTGCTTGTAACGTGAGTCGCAAATCTGCCATCTGCCAGCACAGAACAAAACTTCACCGGCGCACAGAACAAACATAAAATGTGAAGCACCAACAAGGACGTTTGTCTATGTATATTAATGGCTTTTTTTGAAAAAAAATGTTGGGCTTTACTTATTAAACGACCTTAGTATTTTACTAGAGACGGTCGATTTCTGCCCAGGATCAGATCGTTATCGAGTTCAAAAGCCACATCACCTATGCATTTGCGTAAGAGGATACAATATGATGGAAAAATGTACATCTGATGTTATTTCAATTACGGAAATCCGTAGCTGACATGGTTTCTGCACCATGATGGACGGAACCTAGATTTAAATCGATTGTCTTTATTAAAAATCACCGTTAATGTTGCTTATTGCATAAAGCAGTTCTTAAAAATATTTTTTTTTCTCTTCTGCCTTCAAGCAAAACTTAAATGTGGGTATTAGCCTCATTTCGTTATTGCTATAAAAGAAACTTTCCATACGAGCATTTACTACAGCTAGACAACTCAAAACATAAGTGCAATGGTCGCTGCAACTGAGCTAGCCGTTGCTTAGTCCGTGGTGTGCATAGGGATACAGCAGTCTAATATTATTGGGGCCTCTTGGTGAGACCACTGAGGAAGTGTTGATAGCTAACGTGAAGGTAAACCTCGTTCACTGCTTGGTGATATTCTTCTATTTCAATGGTTGGTGACCGTATGAATTGTAAGTTTGTTTCTCCTTTGTACACCTAACCTTATGTTTGCTTTGTACATATGGTAAGAAACTTCTTTCTGATCTAATTTTCTAGTACTTTTCCTCTGTGAGACGTTAAATTTTTGATAGAACCCACCGAATTTCGACCAATGGACTCTCTTGTACTAAAATATATTACTTCGATTGCAGATTGGCGAAAACATCATCAGTGTCCGCACGATAAACTTCTTGAGTAAATATCTTGACGTGCACAAATTAATTTCTGCATTTTGACTGATGTTCCTGGAAACATCACTACCGGAGACCAACGTAAGCCTATCGAGGCCCTGAGTAGTCTAATAAATTCAATTAATTGTACTATCCTTGCAAAGCGCCGGAGTGGGGGGGGGGGGGGGGGGGGAGGCCCTAGTCAATCTCTTTTGCCACTGACTTACACTGAGTATCCCCTCTCAAGGAGTAAGTCGTTCATTACGATCCAGGTGTTTGTAAAGGAATTGCGCACCCGGAAACAAAAGGAATAGGTGGACCCTAAAATGTGGACTGTAGTTGTGTGTCCCGATTAAAAATTAATAATACTAAGTAGTGATGGGGCCTATCAGTTTCTGTAACGAAACAAGGGTTATAAATCATGTACATTTATTGATCAGGATTCAGGTTACTGTTCTGAAAAAAAGGATCATATACTTATCACGGGACAATGAGTGCATATACACGCCTGAAAGAGTACTAATTGTGGGTCTTGAGACGTAAAAGACTGGAAAATGTCTCGTAAAATAGACCGAATGAACAACTGTCTTATAACTGCGAAATTGCAGTGCCGGTGAGGATTGCATCGGAAGGTTAGTGAGTAAAGAAAAATAGAGCCCCAAAGCGTAAAATCATGCCTGAAAGGTCACCACACAGTCACTGATTGTACGATATGAACCAATGCGCCCATATTCCGTATGAATTTCGTGAGCCGTTGCTGCGAGACGCGGTGGAGTGAGGTTGCAGACGGGGTCGGATGGTAGCATGGTGCGACCCGTCTTCTCCTCTCGTGGTGGGTGAAGAGGACCATTTTCTGCGTCTCTTGACGACCAAGTCCGTCTACTGCAGCTTCCGGTGAAAAAGGGCATTCTGTGGCTCTCAGCGAAGAAGTGTTTTCTATGGCTCCCAGAGAGCAAATTCGATGCTTTGCTCTCCTCCTCCCTCGCTATGTATGTCCGTCAAAACTACCGTTTTGGCCAATCTGAAACGGTGTACTTTATTTCACCAATCCAGTCCAGTCCAAAACGTCCTACCAATTTACTTCTAAAATCTTCTGCGTCGCTCTTTGGAAGATTCCGAATTGCTCTTTCCGGCAACTTCCGAGTGCCGTCCAAGGCATACCACCGTTCCCAAAGATAACTAGTTGCGACCTATCAAACGGCATCCCGCCGAAAACTCTCCAATAATTTCGTTTTCTCAATGCTTTCATTCAAGGCGTCAACTGCCAGTCGCCACTAGATGAAGGACGCCTGCGGAAGCACCCCGTGACTACCGTAGAATATTGCGATATTATCATACGAGACACTCCATTTGCTTGGGTTGTCTCTCGTTCAGAGAAATCTCTGTGTTCACATACGCCAATGGCGAGCACAGGGCGAGTTCGCTGCACTCAGCATGCAGGAGCATTATTCCCCGAGCGTGGCTGATTTTTTCAAAGACGCACGCTGTCGTCTGCTGCGGTGAATGCGCGCACCGCACTCATACGGCCGGCATTAGACTTCCCCTCCCCCCCCCCCCCCCCCTACTACTCCCTTTCCACCAGGACGCGTCCAGACAGCCACCTCGTCCTCCGAAGGTAGACCAAGACAAGCAGAAACTGTAAGAACTGTTTTTTCGTTGCTGCTAACTAATAACAGAATGAATTTAGCACACACTTAAAAATTAGGTGAAGTTGCAAGGAATTCTCTACTATCATCAGCCACTCTCACTCATAATATCGCTGCTTTGCGTATACATCATAATTTATTGATTAATTTGACCTATCTTATAGATGGATGAAGTGCTGAGTAAAAAGGAGAATGATACCCGAGACTGGCTACAACCTGGCTCATTTCACTCTCTCTCTCTGCTTCAACTTCCTGCAGAAGCGAAGCTGTATATTTTCTTACAAGTTCAGCGAACTGGGACAATGTATAGTGAAAGCTTTTATATGTGAATCAGAAGTGGAAATCAGCTGAAATCTGAGGAGTCAAAATATTATCAATGCTTCAATATTTTTGGGCTTTTTTGGCAGTGTGAATATGTTATCATAGTCAGAGGTGTGGACATTTCTTAACTTACTCATTTATGTAGTTTTGACCTGATGCAGACAGCAAAAACACGTTCTTTGCACGTATTGTCACTGTGGGGAATAAACTTAAATGTACACTCATGTGTTAGATGCTTCTAGGACTTAACTTCTACAATTAATAATTTTTTTTCAAACCACACTCTGCCTACCACAACACCAGCTCAATTATTAAAATGAGCTAGCGACAAAACAGCAGTTAACGTCCAAAATGAACGGTTTTATTTTTTTGGTCATCGCTTTCGAACATCAGGGATGCGAGATCGGTATCAGAATTGTACTGGAGTGACTAAACAAAATGACTTTTCTGATCGTGCATCACGTCTAGTTGTAACTGTGGCCTAGGAGTACGCCTCGTCGTTAAGGAGATTATGTTTTCTCGACGGGAATCGACTGCTTTTTTTCAGTCATTGCAATGTAATGTGCACTATTATCTGCTGACTGTGCTCCAGAACTGGCCCTTTCATATTCCATAAGAGTGTGGGAAAGATCTTACTGGCATTGGGTTGCAACGTATCTAAATCCTGCCTTATGTTTTCTTGCCGACAGTATATTTCGTCTTTCATGACAATACACGCTACATTATTGCCTCTTGTAGCATTACATCTCGTGATAGATGATGTGAAATTCTACACACTTTCCTCTCGCATTATTCACTGTGAAATATGGACACCGACAATTGGTAGCACTTGTTAAACACGACAGCAATGTTATGAGAAATCAGATACTGACTTCAGTTGTATGCGACTAACATATACAAAAAACAACGCAATTTCATACCACCTTTGAAGTGAGCGTGACCCACAAAATACTTCAAATGGCTCTGAGCACTATGGGACTTAACATCTGTGGTCATCAGTCCCCTAGAACTTAGAACTACTTAAACCTAACTAACCTAAGGACATCACACACATCCATGCCCGAGGCAGGATTCGAACCTGCGACAGTAGCAGTTCCGCGGTTCCGGACTGCGCGCCTAGAACCGCACGGGCACCGCAGCCGGCCGTGACCCACATTCTTCCTTGACGAGCATAGGGCAACAGGGCAATAGGGCAATAATTACTGGTGTACATAGGTTTCTAAGCGCCACTCTTATTTGGACAATATAGCTATAGTCGTATCTATTCAAGTATTTTCTAAAAATTTATCAACCTTTTATGTGGTCTTCTTCCTGAGGTCCTCATTCTGGAGACGCAGCTGTGCAGGTCTCTTCATTTCTCTGTGACTGCAGTAAATTAGCTATCCCCTGATGCTTCAAGATGTGCCCTATTAACCTACTCCAACTTTAGTCAAGTTCGTCATAAGATTGTTTTCATTTTGGTTTGAGTCAGTATCTCTTCATCACTGATACATTTCAGGAGCCCTGAGGAAAACCGGCTGGAGTGGCCGAGCGGTTCTAGGCGTTACAGACTGGAACCGCGCGACCGCCGCGGTCGCAGGTTCGAATCCTGCCTTGGACATAGATGTGTGTGATGTCCTTAGGTTAGTTAGGTTTAAGTAGTTCTAAGTTCTAGGGGACTGATGACCACCGATGTTAAGTCCCATAGTGCTCAGAGCCATTTGAACCATCTTGAACCCCGAGGAAAGCTAGCCCAAGAGTATTAGTAACAAGGACTGCACAATAAATACGCCAAGGAAATCTAATACTCTTTCGGCAGTGGTAGCGCCTGAGGATGGCGGTAATGTGTTGCCGAAACTAGTCGTGTGAGACATTGGCAAGATACAGCTGTGGTGGTGGAAATTTTTTTATCCATGTCATCAGCTGAATTCCATCGTCCATGCAATAAGATGGACATCCGTAAATTTTCGTTAGTTGTAGATAGTCATCCTTGTCGAAGGAACAGTGTTGAAATTATTATTCCACTTGTCTATTATTAAATTTTGTGATCAACTTTGTACGAAGTTTTTAAAAGAAAAATTCATGTTTCATCAGAAAACATCTTCACAATAGGTTAGAATCAACAATGAAAAATGCCAGAGATGTTTGATTTAATAGTAGCCCTCTCCGGTGTTTGTCAATAATTATCTGAAAAAATATGGCAGCGTGTTCTGGTGTTGGTATCTATAATTATCACAAACAAACAAGATTATCTTAAAGTTTTCAATGAGTTACGATTAGTAGTGACTTTCTCCGCACCTCGTATATTCTTCATTCGTTACGTTATACATGGCGTTAGGAATTTCAGCTGTTAACTACAATGGTAACTTCTTAGCACTGTAGTGAACAACATTTCCTTCCATACGGTCTCTCTGAGTTGTGCTCGCGAGCAAAGCGCCGAAGCATGGTGGCATCTGCACTTGAATGTTCGAGCCAGTTTTGGCGGCAACGTAGCGGAAAGCTAAGCACACAGTGACCCAGTTCTGTACAGACTTCGGCCTTTAGCCTGCCGGTACTCGGGGAAGCAGGGAATCCGAGTACGCCGCCTTGTCCATAAATAACGTGCGTGCAAAAGAGCCCAGTCTCCCAAGACGGGGACAGAGCGTCGTGGGTTACCCGAAAGCGCCTCGCAGCTTCTCTCGAAAGGACGCCGCCGAGGAGATAAGTTTACTCCTAGCCCAGCCCTGAATACTGAGTGGGCCGGCAGTGGAATGCAGGCCCGTCCCCAGTGTGCAGATCCACGGCACATGGTCGCTGGCTGTATCAACGTATGTAGCAGAAGCAGTAATAGTAGTTTTATTTTTCCGTAGATCTCATTTACAAAGATATATGACATGGCATGGCATTACAATTTAAGAACAACAAAATTAAATTAACGTGTACACACATAGATATATGTACAGACTTACAGGTCGAGAAAGACAAGATTTGCACAGGTGGTTGTCCGTGGTCTTAACTTGCAACCATCCTGGCATTTTCATGAAATAATTTAGGGAAACAACGGCAAACTTGAATCCGGTTGGTTGGGTGAAGATTGGATACTTCTTCCTCCTGAATACAAGCCCAGTCTGTTTAAATATATATATATATATATATATATATATATATATATATATATATGTGTGTGTGTGTGTGTGTGTGTGTGTGTGTGTGTGTGTGTGTGTGTGAGAGAGAGAGAGAGAGAGAGAGAGAGAGAAAGAGAGAGAGAGAGAGAGAGAGAGAGAGAGAGAGAGAACTGGGGGGGGGGGGGTGAGAGGTGGGGGTGGGGAGGACTAGGCAAGATGTTAAACTATGATGGACGATCATCTAGCGTCAGCTGTAGAGGAACGTGTTACCTGTTAACGATACCACGTCTGCTTAACATGTTGTTGTAATAGCCTTCAGTGCATCTGGTGCAAGACTTTTCGTGTGTGCATATGTACTGCACTGCACCATAGAGCCTGTTCATTGTACTGCAAGCTTGGTTTTCTACTGCAGTATCAGTCGCACACACTTTCCTCTGTTGGAAAATCGACTGTACCTTGGTGTCTCAGTATGTGCCCTATCAACTTTCCGTTAGTCAAATTGCTCCTTCAGTTCGCTCCTCCTGAGTTCGATTCTGTATCATTTAGCTTGCTCTACCCATCTAATCTTCATCATTCTTCTGAAATACTACATTTCAGTACCTCCTATTTTCTTGTTGCCTGTACTGTGTTGTCACTCCTGTTTCTCTTCCCTATAAGGCTGCATGCAAACCAGGTACCATGAGATTCCTTAAAACCCAAATCTGTATTCAATGTAAACAAATTTATCCTTTACACAATAATTTTAGTTTGTATTTTATGTTCTCTGTAATTTAGCTACCGTCAGCTATTTCGCTGCACAATTAGCACAACTAGTCTAATGCTTTTGGTGTCTCATTTCCTAATATATTTCCCTCAGCATCACCTGATTAGTGCGATTGAACTGTACTTTTTTGTTGGTGCTCATTTACAACATCTTTTCAAGACGTATCATGACATTATCCATTCCCTTAAACTGACCCTGTATCGTGCAGAATTACATCAGCAATACTTAAGTATTTATTTCTCTTCCATGAACTTTCCCCTTTGAAATACCTCCTTAGTGTCCTTTATTACTTGTTCAACAAATAAATTAACGTGACTGTTGGGCGGCAAGTCGGCTTCATTCCCTTCTCAATTATCACCTATCTTACTCACTCTTCAAACCCCAGAGCTACTGATGATATAGGAGTTGTTTAAGGAAAATGCTAGCGCCGAAAACAGTTTGTATTATGGGAGGACGCGTAGCAAAAATTCCGCTCCATCACTAAATCGGAGGCATATAGTTATGCCGGGTATGAGTTGAAACTGTTTAGCATTACTTAAAAGAAACTATTATTGTGTTTATTGTAAAGTCAATGTTACATTCTCTAATAATTGTATACAACTATTGATCCTTGTATTTCATCGGTTCAGAATTCCAAACAGTGTAACTAGTTCTGCTACTATCTTTCGGTTTTTTTTACTGTAGAAAGTACCTAACGCAGCTATGATATCTACACCGAAGAAACTGGTACACCTGCCTAATATCGTGTAGGCCCCCATCACGCACTCAGAAGTGCAGCAACAGGATGTAACATGGACTTGAAGTAATGCTGGAGGGAAGTGACACCATGAATCCTGCATCGCTATCCATAAATCCGTAAGATTACGAGCGGTTGGAGGTCTCTTCTGAACAGCAAGTTGCAAGGCACCCCAGATATACACAGTAATGTTCACGTCTGGGGAGCCTGTTGGTCAGCGGAAGTTTTTAAACTCAGAAGAGTGTTCCTGGAGCCACTCTGAAGCAGTTATGGACGTGTGGGGTGTTGCATTGTCCTATTGGGATTGCCCAAGTCGTTCTTCATGCACAATGGGCATGAAGGGATGCAGGTGATCATACAGTATGCTTACGTACTTTTCATCTGTCAGAGTCGTATGTAGACGTATCAGGGGCTCCAGATCACTCCAACTGCACGCGCTCCACACCATTACAGAGCCTCCAGCAGCTTGAACAGTATCCTGCTGATATGCTAGGACCATGCATTCATGAGATTGTCTTTATACCCTAAACGTCCGTCCGCTCGATACAATTTTAAACGAGACTCGTCCGAGTATGCAACATGTTTCCAGTCATTCGTTGTTGACGGGCCCAGACGAGGGGTAAAGCATTGTCTCGCGCAGTAATCAAGGGTACACGAGTGGGCCTTCGGCTCCAGAAGGCCATATCGATGATGTTTCGTTGAATGGTTCGCACGCTGTCACTTGTTGACGGTCCAGCACTGAAATACTTGTTGACGGTCCAGCACTGAAATCTGCAGCAATTTGCGGAAGTGTTGCACTTCTATCACGCTGAACGATTCACTTCAGTCGTCCTTGGTCCCGTTCTTGCAAGATATTTTTTCCGGCCGCAGAAGTGTCGGAGATTTGATGTTTTACCGGATGCCTGGTAGCCAAAGTGATACGTCCCCTTTGAACAATTATACAGGACTGTGCTTAAACTGACACACAACATTTTTAGCGCAACGCAATCTGACTTTCAACAATCCTTACAAAAGAATGACCCTGACTAACATTAACCTATACATTTCACAAATCACTTACCTCACAAAAATCTTGATTACTCGAACTACTGCAATACAGCGTGGGCCACTACTGCCAGCTAAATAAAAAATTAAAACTACTGAAGGCACTAACTACTGATATGTATAGTTAGGAAATGAAAGATTTTGATAGAGAACAAACAATGTATTTACCTTAATAGTGTTCAAAAATGATAATATGTATATAGCAGTTCATGACATCCAGTCTTACAAATTTCAAAACTCCGCCATCTCTCTCCCCATGTCCACCGCTGCTGGCGGCTCACCTCCAACTGGGCAACGCTACGCGCCGCTAACAGCCAACTGCCAACACTACAATGGCAGACAACAATGCAAACCAGCGACAGATTGCACACAGCACACCAGTGATCTTCATACAGAGCGCTACGTGGCGTTACCAATAAAAAACCCACACAGCCTACTTACAAAGGTACACTCGTGAAATAGTCGCATGGGAAAATCCCCACTTCATCGGTACCTCGGAGATGCTGTCCCCCATCTCTAGTGTGCCAAGTATAAAACCACGTACAAACTTAATTCAGTCTTAACAGCCTGCCATTGTAGCAGCTGTAACCGATCTAACAACTGCACGAGACACTTTTTACCTTATATAGCGCCGTATTCTGCCTGTTTACGTATCTCTGTATTTGAACACGCATGCCTGTACCAGTTTCTTTCGCGCTTCAAAGTACAAGGGACTATGCTAGAGGTATCTTTCAAATTCTCCAAGCAATATGAAACTTCTAAGCATCGTATGCTTGACTGTCGAGCCGACCATGGCGCAGCGTTGGCAACTGCATGTTATTTGCGAAAGCATCAGAGCCACACGTTAATAGGCTTACTTGTTCTGTTATGGCTTGTCTATAGGTGCTACAACATAGGACGTGTTTCCATTGTCATTGCTCGATAGCTGGATACAGAAACTTGATGTTTATACGTTGTTCGACAGCAGCTGTTCCCAATCCATAGTCCACGACTCACCTGAGGGACATGACCACTGGTCAAGAGTTTAAGACAAGATAATAACTACCGGGAGCTTCGGGGATTTCACTCTTCAGTCTTCAAGGGTAACAGCACAAAATGAAACAATGTGTTAACCGCCCTGTCGATATCCTACAACACGCACAAGGAAGTTGTCCATACTGTCATGGCTGTTCGTGGTTTAAACATGTAACATGCCACAGTGCGATCGTAGTTTACCTAGTTGGTAGTTTATCGGATACAGTTGTTCACAAGAACCACTCACCTGAATTTGCTCATTCAGTATCGGGGCACAACTGGGAGGAAGGACAAGATCGGTGTTTTACGTCCCATTCACAGGTTAAGATTTTTTGGGATGGAGATTTGCTGGAATTTCTTACTATTGTAGGAGACGGAAACGGTCATGGCCCTTTTAAGGAAACATCCTGACTTTTGCATAGAGTGATCTGAGTGACAACAAAATACCGATATCTGCATATTCGTACTGATAACTGATCTATTGTCTCTCGAAAGCAAGTTTAGGAAGTTAACCACTAAACGTCTTCACTCAGTCCCCGCGGAAATAATACTACATCAGTATTCACAGAGTTTTCTTCATATCTGGTTGCTAATTGAAATTATATTTCTGCAGGTTTGTAGAACTGATATTGAGATACTGGCATTTCGGAATGTACATTAATTTTTATAGCTATGTCGTTGGAAAATATCCAAAAGTCAGTCTGTATATAACTTATACACTTTTATAGCTGACACTCGACACCTCGGTGTATTGTTCACTGTCTTCAACAGTTTTATACAAAACCTTAGCAGAGGAAGCATTAACAACGGCATACTCTGTATGCAGAGGCGTATTTGATGATTTTGGAAAATTGCAGAGGTATAATAAATGGAAACTCTGTGAAAGACTGTAATAACAGGAGTTGTGGTCATTAGTAAGTATTATTATCTCTGTTAATTTCGTGACAATGAATAGCTGCGAAGAATAAATCACTAAGAGTGGAGGGAGGAAAAACCTCTAACAACTGGGGCAGACTTGTTTCACAATTAGAATTCAACATTATAGTTTCCAAGAGTGTCAAAACGCATCTGACAATGAGAGAGAGAGGTTTTAGAAGCAAATAAGGAAACATGTTAAAGAAAGGATATGTTTATATGAAACTGAAGACAATGAGTGACTTAGTGACACATAGGTACAACGAAAGCGATTTGTACTATCGCAGTCACGACACTGGCGAGTGAGAATAATTGCACTTAAATTCATCCAACAATACTTCCCCCCCCCCACCCCCCACCCCTCCTTTGTCCCATCACGGAAGCGAGGAATGGGGATAACCTTTGAAGCAGGGGATGATAGGACAAGTCCTGGAGTGCAAGGTACAAAGCACAAAAACTAAATTTACTTTATTGACAAAATCGTATTTCGGCACTTGAGCATGCACACAGTTTTCAAGAAAAACAGCATACTGTTGGCATTAACCTTTTTACATAGTAACACAGTCCAATTTTCAGTTTAATTCAACAAAACTCGACAAATCACTATTCTTAAATTCCAACCGGCCAAGCCGCCTTTAAAACAAATGAGACAAGATAACAAGTAATCCATATTCAACTGGCCATTCGTTACTAATTAATTATAAAACAACAAGACCTTAATATTTCCCACGAATCTCAGCAGTTTCACCTAAAAGGAACGTCTATGATTCTCTCTTCCAATTGGCACTAGCTGCTGTACGGGAATAAATATATAAGCCATACACAACACTCAAAATGCTAAAATTTTAATCGGCGTGTAGCCTCCTCAAAACACTTAGCTCGATTTCCCCACTTGAACCCACAGTAACTACTTAGATTGACGACTACAAACAATATAAAATAACAAATTTATCATTGCGCCTTTGAATTAATTTGAATCGGCACTAACCGTTTAAAGTTTGAAACTATACAAGCTGGTTACACAAACAGATTAACTTTTAACCCAGCACTTTGTCGTCTTTAAATTGTCAAATGAATTTATCAACTTGAATCTGCACTATTCATTTAAATTTTCAAATTATACAAACAGATTACATTTTAAGATTAACTCGGCGCCTAGCCGTCTTTAAATTCTCCAGTGAATTCACCAACTGGAATCGTCACTAGCAGTTTTAACTTCAGGAATACACAATTTTTTTTTCTAAATCCGACGCTTGGCCACACATAACAGAGCAAAAAAAAAAAAAAAAAAAAAAAAAAATCGTGTAATCGTCTAATCGTGTAATCCTCAAACATCGGCGTCGATCGACCTGTTGTTGTTGTTGTTGCTGTGGTCTTCAGTCGCGAGACTGGTTTGATGCAGTTCTCCATGCTACTCTATCCTGTGCAAGCTTCTTCATCTCCCAGTACTTACTGCAACCTACATCCTTCTGAATCTGCTTAGTGTAGTCATCTCTTGGTCTCCCCCTACGGTTTTTACCCTACACGGTGGCCTCCAATACGAAACTGGTGATCCCTTGATGCCTCAGAACATGTCCTACCAACCGATCCCTTCTTCTAGTCAAATTGTGCCACAAACCCCTCTTCTCCCCAATTCTGTTCAATACCTCCTCATTAGTTATGTGATCTACCCATCTAATCTTCAGCATTCTTCTGTAGCACCACATTTCGAAAGCTTCTGTTCTCTTCTTGTCCAAACTAGTTATCGTCCATGTTTCACTTCCATACATGGCTACACTCCATGCAAATACTTTCAGAAACTACTTACTGACTCTCAAATCTATACTCGATGTTAACAAATTTCTCTTCTTCAGAAACGCTTTCCTTGCAATTGCCAGTCTACATTTTATATCCACTGTAATTCGACCATCATCAGTTATTTTGCTCCCGAAATATCACAGCACATGAAAACAATACTTGCATTAACTGGTGCCTTCAGCGCTGACAACACAACCCGTTACACCTAAGTCTAACCGGCCACATAAAATGATACGGGAATTAGCTGGTTGATATTTAATCAGGCATAAGGTTATGACCTGTCAGTGGATAATCCCTGCAACATAACAGATGGAAGGTTTTAAAAGTATTCAACGATAACAATTTAAACACAGAGGTGCGATTGCAGGCTAGGCACAAACCATTTTACTGCCACCAATTGCTCTAAACCAACGCATATGGTAGTACTTGGTTCAATTGGCTCTGAACATTATGGGACTTAACGTCTGAGGTCATCAGTCCCCTACAACGTAGAGCTACTTAAACCTAACAAACCTAAGGACATCACACACATCCATGCCCGAGAAAGGATTCGAACCTGCGACCGTAGCAGCCACGCGGTTCCGGATTGTAGCGCCCCGCGACCCCGGCCGGCTATGGTAGTATTGTCAGAACATGTTACAGACGGCTCTAAGATTAATAACATTTTTCAAGCAGGTGGCTCTAGCGATTCAAATATCAACCAATAGCTCATACGCAAAATTCCCTCCTCTAAAATCGTTCACCAGCCTATGTCGCTCCCAAATGTTTAACTTGAATATCAGTAACAACAACCATTGGGGTACCATCAAAGCACACAACAGACAGTTTTAACGGCCGTTAGCCGCTCTCAGTCTTACACGTTTTTAAGAACACAGTAAATTTAAGTACATAGCAAATGGCACAAAGCAGTATTCGCGCAGATGTATAACGCCTATTAATTTTAGCTACAGTGCCTTACATTTGCCCACTAAAACACAGCTGAGGAACATACCCCAAGACTATCAAATTTCTAACCAAACCCGTGCAAGATTCCGCACAACTTGAGCCTTTCAACACACGAAAACGTCACTTTCATAAAAGTAAGTAAATAAACAGAAAAGTAGCTGAGAAATTCTCTAGGAGCGATACTTGATGATGTTACCACGCACCTAGGAGTAGTGGTTCCCGCTCCGTACTGCTGACCCAGTGACTTGCTTTGCACTCGCCAAAGAGCACCGCGCCAGGGCCGGCTGCCCTCGACGCTGGTTCACTCGCGCCTTCTACGCCTCCACAGCCGACTCAACCGCGGCGTGTCACACGTTGTCTCACGATTCGTCCGGTGCTCGCTCCGCTTCCTCCTCTCACTATCTCGCGCCACACTCCTTAAAACCACGTCATCTCGACATCGCGCGCCCTCTGCTCCTGCAGCCAGCGCTACAACTTTCGCTGACTGGAATCGATAGCTGATGATCCCGGACCAGTCACAGCGGTGTTGTGTCACTTATGTGTGTAAATTTAGCTTTTGACAACTCTTGCGTGTTATATATTTAGCATTGTGGCTGCTTTTGGATCAGATTCTATGAGATATGAGGTTTCAGTAAGTAGATCTCGAGTATAAGTAGACGCAAAATAGAAAAGAAGACTAAAAAGTATTTTCGTAAGTATAAAGAAGAGCACAGAAGCGTACAGAGGCTCTGGACACTGTCTCGCCCTTGGGGTCAGAAATTGAGCCTAAAGACAGAATAATCAGCTATGACCATATTGCATGAGGAAGCAGAAGGCAATGGAAACCGCTGCATTAAAGACACATAATATCTATTCAGAGGACATATGGCCACTAATCGAAAAAGTCTCATGAAGATTCCGGAGTAGTGCGCTTTCGGACCTAGGGGAGAGGACTGCCAAGAGGGAGATTACCGAGAGGAAAAAAATTGATAAACCAACGAAAGTGTAATGTTCTACGGGTCCGGCCGTGGAATGTCAAAAGTTTGAACGTGGCAGAGAAGCTACACTACTGGCCATTAAAATTGCTACACCACGAAGATGACGTGCTACAGACGCGAAATTTAGCCGACAGGAAGAAGATGCTGTGATATGCAAATGATTAGCTTTTCAGAGCATTCACACATTCACTTACAACGTGCTGACATGAAGTTTCCAACCGATTTCTCATACACAAACAGCAGTTGACCGGCATTGTCTGGTGAAACGTTGTTGTGATGCCTCGTGTAAGGAGAAGAAATGCGTACCATCACGTTTCCGACTTTTATAAAGGTCGGATTGTAGCCTATAGCGATTGCGGTTTATCGTATCGCGACACTGCTGCTCGCGTTGGTCGAGATACAATGACTGCTAGAAGAATATGGAATCGGTGGATTCAGGAGGGTAATACGGAACGCCGTGCTGAAATTCTAACGCCCTTGTATCACTAGCAGTCTAGATGACAGGCATTGTTATCCGCATGGCTGTAACGCATCGTGCTGAGTCAACAAATGGGGACGTTTGCAAGACAACAACCATCTACACGAACAGTTGGACGACGTTTGCAGCAGCGTGGACTATCAGCTCGGAGACCATGGCTTCGGTTACTCTTGACGCTGCACCACAGACAGGAGCGCCTGCGATGGTGTACTCAACGACGAACGTGGGTGCACTAATGGCAAAACGTCATTTTTTCGGATGAATCCATGTTCTGTTTACAACTTCATGATGGTCGCATCCGTGTTTGGCGACATCGCGGTGAACGCACATTGTAAGCGTGTATTCGTCATCGCCATACTGGCGTATCACCTGGTGTGATGGTATGGGGTCCTATTGGTTACACGTCTCGATCACCTCTTGTTCGCATTGTCGGCACTTTGAACAGTGGACGTTACATTTCAGGTGTGTTACGACCTGTGGCTCTACCTTTAATTCGATCCCTGCGAAACGCCACATTTCATCAGGATAATGCACGACCGCATGTTGCAGGTCCTGCACGGGCCTTTCTGGATACCGAAAATGTTCGACTGCTGCTCTGGCCAGCACGTTCTTCAGATCTCTCACCAATTGAAAACGTCCGGTCAATGGTGGCCGAGCAACTTGCTCATCACCATACGCCAGTCACTACTCTTGATGAACTGTGGTATCATGTTGAAGCTGCATGGGCTGCTGTACCTGTACACGCCATCCAATCTCTGTTTTACTCAATGCCCAGGCGTATCAAGGCCGTTATTACGGCCAGGGGCGGTTACTGGGTACTGATTTCTCAGTAACTATGCACCCAAATTGCGTGGAAATGTAATCACATGTCAGTTCTAGTATAATATATTTGTTCAATGAATACCCGTTTATCATCTGCATTTCTTCTTGGTGGAGCAGTTTTAATGGCCAGTAGTGTAGAAAACCCGAAAAGGGATATGCAAAGGCTCAATCTACATACATTAGGGGACAGTAAAGCGAGACGGAAAGAAGACAAAGACTTCTGGTCGGATAAGCATAGGGTAATATCAACAGCAGCAGGAAATAGTAGAACGGAGTAGGCTTTATTAGGAATAGTAAGTTAGAAAATAGAGTGTGTTACTGTGAACTTTTCAGTGACATGATTGTTATGATTAGAACTGACGGCAAACCAACACCGACAGCCATATTTCAGGTGTACCTGCCGACATCGCAAGCTGAAGATGAAGAGCTGGAGAACGTATATGAGGATACTGAGCGGGCATTTCAGTCCTTAAACGGCGATGAAAATCTAATAGTCATGGGTGTCTGTAATGCAGTTGTACGGAAAGGAGTAGAAAAAAGAGATATGGGAGAATATGGGCTTGGGCCTAGGAATAAGAGGGGACAAAGACTGAGTTCTGCAATAAATGCCAGCTAGTAATAGCGAATACTGTGTTCAAGAATCATGAGAAGAGGAGATGTGTTTGGCAAAGGAAGTTAGATACAGGAAGATTTAAGTTAGACTACATCTTGTACAGGCAGAGATTCTGAAATCAGATATTGGATTGCAAGGCGCGGATATAGACTCAGATCACACTTTAGCAGTGATGAAGAGTAGTCTGAAATTTAAGACATTAGTCAGGAAAAGTAATACGCAAAGAAGTGGGATTCGGAAGTACTAAGGAATGACGAGATACGCATGAAGTTGTCTAAGGAGTAGCTGAGTAGTCATGTCAACTGAAGAGGAATGGCCATGTCTAAAAATGGCTGTCATGGAAGTTGGAAAGAAAACCATAGGTACAATGAAGCTAACTGCGAAGAAACCATAGGTAACAGAGGAAATATTTAAGTTGATCGACGAAAGAAGGAAGCACAAAAATGCTAAGGGGAATTCAGGTATACAGAAACAGAAGCCGCTTAGGAATGAAATAAATTGGAAGTGCAAGGAAGCTTAGGAGAAATGGCTGTATGAAAAATACGAAGATATCGAAAAAGAAATAATTATCGGAAGTATAAGCAAGGGTGGTAACATTACGAAATCAATGAGAATTCCTCTGTCAAATGCAGAGGACAGAGCGGTTAGGTGGAAAGAGTATATTGAGGGCCTCTATGAGGAGCAAAGACTTTTGTGACACAACAGAAAAGACATGACGGAGGAGATAGGGAATCCAGTATTAGAATCACAGTTTAAAAACGCTTAGGAAGACTTTAGATCAAATAAGGCAGTAGAGGCAGAGAACATTTAAATCAAAATTTCTAAGCTCGTGTTGGAGTATAGAATGTAAGTGCCTGGCGATATAGCATCTTACTTTCGGTAAAATGTCATTCACCGAATTCCGAAGACTGCAACAGCTAACAAATGCCAGAATTGTCACACAATCAGCTTAACAGCTCATGCATCCGATTTTTAACAGGAACAATATACAGAAAAACGGAAAAGACCAGGGGTCTCCAAACTTTTTAGTCCGCGGGCCACATTGACTCCTCCACGGAAGTCACAAGGGCCAAGATCTACGTAGTGGGATTAAAGCACCCTATCACTCCATGATCACCTCAATGTAACGCTAAAGGAAAGATGAAATCGCAAAAATCTAAGGTTGTGGGAATAGATAGCACTGAAACGAATTACGATTTTTATTTAATTACATAATTTTGATTGGTATACGTACCTGACCGAAATTCTGGCCTATTTTATTCTGGCTAATTTCACCGACAAAAAAGTATGTCACTGCACATTCTTCACGAAAGCGTCCTGCAAAGTTAACGAATTCTCAAAATCATTGTTAGCAACACCATTACTGCAAGTCGTAACAGAGGTAGAGTATGTCAACGCATTGTTATTTCAAGCGGCGCAACAATAAGTTTAGTTATGTAGTCTTGTAGCGAGTAGCAGAGCCAATACCGCGGTGTATTGGTCGCGATAGGCCTCGAAACTCAACTGTTGGCAGCGTAGGTACCACCTCAAATATTTGGCGGGCCGGATACCGGGGATGTCGGACCAGCTAACGCGGGCCGGTTTGCCGGCTCTCCCGGGCCGGTTTCGGTCCGCGGGCCGTAGTTTGGAGACCCCTGTGTTAGATGACGATCGCTTTGGCTTTAGGGAAGATGAAGGCACCAGACAGGCAGTTGCTGGTGATAATGGAAGCAAGACTAAAGAAAAATCAAGAAACGTTCAAAGGATCTGTCTACCTCGAAAAGCGTTAGACGATGTCAAACAGTGCAAGGTGTTTGAAATTCTGAGGAAAGTAAGGGTAAGCTACAAGGTAAGACGGTAATATGCTACATGAACAAGAAGCGAGAAGGAATAACAAGAGTGGAAGACTAAGAAAGAAGTGTTCGTCTTAAAAATGGTGTAAGACGGAGATGTAGTATTTCATCCCTACTGTCCATCTATACATCGAAGAAGCTATGATGGAAATAAAAGAAAGGTTCGAGAGTGGAACTAGAATTCAAGGTGAAAGGATATCAATGATATGATTCCCTGATGACGCTGCTATGTTGAGTGAAAGTGAAGAAGAATTACAGGATCTGCTGAAAGGAATGAACAGTTCAATGAGTACAGAATATGGGTTGAGAGTAAATCGAAGAAAGGCGAAAGTAATGAGAGGTAACAGGTATTATAACAGCCAGAAACTTACATCAGGGCTGATGGTTATGAAGCAGATGAAGTTAAGGACTTCTGCTGCCTAGACAGCGAAATAATAGAAGACGGACGGAGCATCAAGGATATCAGAAGCATGATAGACTGGCAAAAAGGGAATTCCTGACCAAAAGAGGTCTACTGGTGTCAAATATAGGCTTTACTTTGAGGAAGAAATTTCTGAGACGAGCGTTTAGTGTAGAGCATAGTTTGGTAGTGAAACATGGACTGTAGGAAAACCGGGAAAGAAGAAGAATCGAAGCATTTGATATGTGCTGCTACAGACGAAAGTTGAAATGTAAGTAAACTGATCAGGTAAGGAGTGAGGAGGTTCTGCGCAAAATCGGATAGGAAAGGAATATTTGGGAAACATTAACAAGAAGAAGGAACAGGATGATAGGACATCTGTTAAGATATCGGAGAATATTTTCCATCGTAGTAGAGGGGGCTGTGGAGGGCAAAAACCGTAGAGGAAATTGGAATACATTCAGCAGATAATTGAGGAAACAGATTGCAATTGCTGCTCTGAAATGAAGAGGTTGGCACAGAAGAGGAATTCTTGGTGGGCCGCATCAAATCAGTCACAAGGAAAAATAAAGCTCGATTTTTTTTACACCAAGAAGAGAAATTTGTCCTTGATTAACACACAAGGGAAAAGTCTTCCAGAGATAGCATACTAAATAGTGAGGGCTCTTTTATGAGCTATCTCTGTTAACTGCAATGAAGTGGCCAGTCAGATCGAGAGTTACTATACAGACAAGGACGAGAGATCACTCTAGCGAAGATGTGGGCTGCAAATGGGGAGATACGTTGAGATAAACTGATAAAGGTCGAATTATTATTACGGAGACTCTGTGTACGAGTATCTCGAAGACGGTGAAGCTGGTCGGATGTTCACGTGCTACTGTTGTGAAGATCTACGGAAAGAGGTAGAAGGACAATGAACCGACTACCAAACGTTAAATGCTTGGACGTCCACGACTCTTCACAGAACGTCGTGTTGGGAGTCTTGTCTGCCTGTAAAGTGAGATAGATGGCGATCTGTGGCATCTGTGCCGACAGGGGACCAGTATTTCGGAGCACACCCTTCATCATATATTGTTGAACATGGAGCTCCGCAGTAGACAACCCCTGCGGGTTCTCATGTTGACCCAATGACATCGTCAGTTTAGATAGCAGAGGGCACGGGATGAGCGAGATGGAATCGTCGATCAATGGAAAGGTGTCGTCTCTTCGGGTGAATCACATTTTCGCTACCCTTGGTCGGTGATCGCCTCCACAAACGCCGTCACCGAGGTAAGCGGCGGCTCGAAAAGTGCAGCGCGCCACAGACGCAGGATGGTGGGAGCAGCATTATGCTGTGGGAGACATTTTCCTGCGCTTTCAAGGGGCCTGTGGTAGTAATCGAAGTCAAGCTGACAGCTGCCAACCACCAGCACCCGTTCGTGCTGAATGTCTTCCCCGACGGCGATGTCATCTTTCAGCAGTATTATTTTCCGTGTCTCGGAGCCAAAATCGTGTTACAGTGGTTTAAGGAGCGTTATAGAGAACTCACGTTGATGTCTCGGTGACCAAACTCTCCTCGTGTAAATCCTATGAAACCCATCTGGGTCGTTGTCCGGTGCCATCACCGAGTACGCAAAACAGTGGCCCGTTATTTCCGCGAAATGCATGACATGTGCGTAGACAGTAATGCTACATACATACCAACAATCTGTCGGATCCGTGATATCAGAATCAGCGATATATTTTGTTCTAAAGACGGACAAACAAGCTATTAATCCGGTGCTCACAATGTTTTGGCTCATCACCGTAATTAATGTTTTGTTCGATGAAAAATATAATTACTTAGTTTGTTCAAAAATAAGTGCAACTATATGCCGGGCGGTGTGACCGAGCGGTTCTAGGCACCACAGTCTGGAGCCGCGCGACCGCTACGGTCGCAGGTTCGAATCCTGTCTCGGGCATGGATGTGTGTGATATCCTTCGGTTAGATAGGTTTAAATAGTTCTTAGTTCTAGGGAACTGATGACCTCAGAAGTTAAGTCCCATAGTGCTCAGAGCCATTTGAACCAAAGTGCAGCTATAGACTGAATTTACACATAGCTTCGGGGCTAAAATTAATCAGTTTTAACACAGTAAGTAATTGTTACACATATTTTTACAAACCAGGTGGTCTGTGTAGCTAAAACAGGTAAAGGAGCATTGTACGACATTACTCTTTAGACTCAACATCTGCTTTTGCTCAATGTGATCGATACTGTCCGGTGCTTAGGGAAATCTCTCTCCATGCTCAAGTATGTTTACACACTGTTAAAACATTTTTGAAATTAAGCAGCATATCATTCACTGTCACTTGTGTACGTTCTTTGCTCATTTTAGAGTGACACTATTTCATAAATGAATTGACTCAATAGATGCTTTACAAGATAATTACGAGCACTATATTACTTGAAAGGACCTGTTATCATATTTATTGTAAGGTAAGGGTAGTCGTAGGTTCTTCATTTCACTTTTCATTTTTTTTTTTTATTTGCACTGCTCAGGACGTCGTAATGGTAATTTATTTGCATCTCTACTTTATACAAAATTTCATGTTATCTACTGATTCAAACCTAATTATTTCTTGTAACTGATCAAACTCGAAAAGGGAGCTTATTCGTCGCAATGGGGTGAAATTACGGGATTTCAAAAGAGTGAACCCTTAATACTTTTGCGCGGTGTAGTTATCTACAATACCAACGTTTCCAGTTAAAGCGTTGGCTCTAGCTGTTAGGTACCGCTGTCAAACCAAGATTTCCTTGCAGCGTTTTTGGTCCGTCTTCATGCTGCAAGAATTTGAGTGCATATATTTTATAAATACTTACAATAATTGAAACGTCCCCTTAGAAAAATTTATGAATTACTGTGCTTATACTGACACACAATATTTTTAGCGCAACGCAATCTGACTTTCAATAATCTCTACAAAGGAATGGCCCTGACTAACAGTAACCTATACCTTTCATGCATCACTTACCTCACAAAAATCTTTGTTACTCGAACTACTGCAATACAGCGAGCGCCACTACTGCCAACTAAATAAAAGATTCAAACTATTGAAGGCACTAACTACTGATAGGCATAGTCAGAAAATGAAAGATTTTGATAGAGATTTGTGTGATGTCCTTAGGTTAGTTAGGTTTAAGTAGTTCTAAGTTCTAGGGGACTTATGACCTCCGCGTTTAAGCCCCATAGTGCTCAGAGCCATTTGAAACATTTGACAGACGTCCAGATCATCCGCTCTCAAAACTCCGCCATCTCTCTTCCCACATCCACCTCTGCTGGCGGCTGACCTCTAACTGCGCAACGCTACGTGCTGTTAACAGCCAACTGCCCAACACTACAATAGTGACTATTCCAACAATGTCAACCAGCCACAGACTTCACACAGCACAGTCAATGATTTTCATATAGAACGCTACGTGGCTTTACCAACACAAAAACCTAAACAGCCTACTCACATAATAAAACATAACACAAAGTTTAATATATATTTTGATTCAAAATAACTTTTTAAACCTTTTGCTAGCTATTAGATTTATTCGAATAATATTTTATAATATCTTTATTAAGAACAAGTGAAAAATGTAAAAACTAATTTATTCGAAACACTACTTAACATATGGTAGTGTAATTTACCATAAACAGTTGAACTGCATATGTACCTCCTCATTTCCGTTAGTTAGAATACGCTAAGTACGACTCACAAAGTAAAACAATACAAATTAAATGGGGAAATTACGTAAAAAAGTAATACACAAGTTATTTTGGGAGGGTACCCTTAACGCTCATGTGTTTATTTTAGTGCTTCCACATTGAAGTTTCAGACCCAGATGAGCTTGTAAATCATTCTAGTGTTACAATTCTCTATAATGCAAGCTATCCTCTTTGAAAGATGCCTGTGTTTCAGTGATGAATAAATGCAGTAGTGAACGGCGCCCACAGAAAATGCTAATTATCATGGGTTTCACTTAAATGAAAGTTATTAACTCTATGCAGGTGGTCTGCTTTCTACTCTCATTGACAGTTCACTATGCAAGCTTGGTATAGATTTATTCTGAAATTCAAAAGAATTGTTGTTTGTCAAAGACTTGGTCACTTGCAGGGAATGTAACCAACTCAGCATACACAAAGCCTATATACTAAGTGTCAGGCCGATATAATTAAAACCGTTGTACAAAATGGCTTTGTAAAATGCGAAAGGGCATTCGAAAATGTGCTGAAATGTAACTTTCTTTCGTACTACGCGTCCCCATCTAGACACGCAAAATACCACACGAGCCTGTAACAGTATCATCGCTACGTTTGCTGACAAGCGTCACTTAAACAGACAGCCCTACATGGCTAAAAGCGCTGCGTTATTTGGCCCGCTGCGTCCAACCAAATATTATTCGTGTCGAGATACAAAAACTGGGCAACAAATATTATTCCAGCTGTCACTAGCGAAGCGATCGATAGCCATAAATCACCCAGTTGTAGAATGTTGGCGTCCGAAGCCGGAGTGTAACAGATGAAATCACTGACAACAGCAGTTTGCTCTCATATTCCTCGGAAAACGTATGCACTGTTGATCAACGGAGAACGAAACATGGAGGGTTGGGGTTGCAACCTAGCACGTAACTCACCATCAGTACGTTGTACGCTATTGCAACTGCAAGAAGAATTCATTTGACTGACTCAGTTTCTCCATCTCGCTAAAGATGATGTGACAGATTTATAGCTGAAACATGTAGCAATAATTAACTTACGAGGAGAATTCTATAAGTAACACAACATATTTTTACTTGGCCAGTTTTGGTTCGGAAAATATGGATTCATCACTTTGAGACTGAAACAAAATGGCAGTCTGCGGCACCATACATCATCTCCTTCGAAGAAGAAGTTGAAAGTGTACACTCAGCTTTTAAAGTCATAGCTTCAGTCTCTTGGAATGTGAACGAGCTATTCTGTTCGATGGCTTCCCTCACTGTCAGACGATGAATTCCGAGCTTTGTTGTGAGATTCCTAGGAAATTAAAGAAACAACTATGGTGAATTTGTGGCCACGAAAGTGCGAATGCTTCTCTCCTTCACCCCGGCAGTACAAAGCCACACATGTGCTTGTGCACATCCGACAGAAGCGCACAAAACCTCTGTCAGATTTTCTTCTCCACCGGCCCTACAGCCCCGATTACGTATCTTCAGACTTCATTCTCTTTGGCCTACTGAAGGGTGGACTCCGCGCAAGTACTATAGCAATGCTGGAAAAGCTTTTGATGAACAAGAACTTGACCGAGAAGCAGACCAGTAAAATGGTAGAGTGGCAGCATAAAGGCTCTTACATTAAGCTGGCATAAGGCAATAGAAATGAACAGAGATTACACTGAAAAATAGGGTTCTATAGCCAGAGAACTGGGGACTAATACGGTGCATTTAAATCACAAATTAAACAAGCATGTCATGAGGAAAACATGTGTTTACTGAACGACCTTAGTACGACAGCAGTTTTATTTAAATTTCTTGAAGGACATCGTTTCGAAACATATAATTCCATAATTTAGGGCATGGAGTTGCATATTCTTACCGTGTCCAACAATGTGGATCTCTCAGCCACAAATCACATTTCTGTTTGAAACCGGTACAAATCATTGACGCCCATCGCATACATCACAGAGAGATTCACCCATATGTTCAAAGTAATGCCCAGACTGCCAATAAATGCTGTCAGTGCAGATGCCGCAACACATTGCCAAGCACTCCATCATGCGTCCGTACTTTTCGAACCTCTGCATTGGCAGCATTTATTTGCAGCTGGAGTGTTATTATAAACATATGGCCGAGCCTCGCCGTGATGGATGCGATGGGCGTACATGATTCGTACTGGTTGCTACTAACGATGTTCCTATAGCTGATATGAGCTTGAGAACTCGTCATACTCTTTTAGCTACGGTAAAAAAAGAACTATGTGTACTTGAAAATGAAATTACATACTTCGAAACCACTCGTGCTCTAAAAAATGATATATATGTGAAATAGCTGTTGTAAAGAAATATATTTCTACTTTTTCATGAGTGAAATGAAATATTACCACAGATTACGTAAATGCCAATACACAAATGATTACTTATTCAAGAGCTGTGTATTAACTCTGAGTTCCAGAATTCAGTACGGTTTACAGCTTCTACATACTGCAAGAGCTTCTAATTGTCTTGGTGTGGTATTGATGAGGCCCTAATTTGCTTCCAAGAAAGTTTTCTCAACATGGTTGGCATGCGAGCCGGAAAATATTTCCTAGACATCAACGCTAGACTGCAGTATCAGTCAGAGGTGCCGGCCGAAGAATAAATCAAGGATGAAGATTTGCACTCTTCTCGAATCCTATGAAAGGGTATTGCCCTGAAGAAATCTGAATTAGTGAGCTGTCTGTAGGGTCGGCATCCAGATTGTCCTCGATATATAGGAGTCGGTACTCTTGATGCATCGAATGCACAGCGAATGAGGTGGAATTTGTCCTCTATGGCGCTCGCTATGACGTAAGAAGCTGGCGGTCATAGTATGAAAGGCTGAAGTGATTCTCCACCAGGAAATACTAAATATTGTCATTTAACCCTCCTAATACCGTGGGGTCTATAACGACCCCAGGCTGTAATTTTCTATAAAATATACCTTATTTTCTATTCCTAAAAATTATGAAAAATTAGGACTTTTCCTGAATTAAATAATGGGTTCATAATATATTAATATAACTTTTTGAAAATATTTAGTTTTGCACAAAATCAAGAGAGAACCACTAAATACCATTGGGGTTAATTGCGGTATTATTACCCAATAATGCTGCAATGAATCTGTAACTGTTGCTTTATTTCCATTGTTTTATTCTTGTAAATATTGTTGTAACGTGTGATTGTTGCCAGTACTTTATAAGCCGACATTTATTTGTTCTATACAAGTGGATACTACTATTGTGTGTGTTGCATTTAGTGGAAAATGTCTCGACACCTTTTTCGGAAAGGTGACAAGAAGTTTTCCACTAGTGCTTGAAATATTACTGCAGGATAATCCACTATCTAGAGAATCAAATAGTGATATCAGTGATATAGTTTCTGTTTTATGCAGGGATGGAAAATTCACGTCTTAAAAGAGAATATTCTTCAATCAGGCGGAAGTTGAAAATAAGATTTCGACAGCACAGATGTCCAGCCTGTACAGAAAGTAACACAAATTTCTGACTGTTATATGTAAGTACACAGTGTATTTTTGTAAATGTGCGTTAGGGTCTAGCGTCAAGATATACCTTTTCTATTTTTTATTCTGTTTATTTTGTGTAGGTCTAAAAACAAAGAAGAATTGTGGCACAAACATGAGTTGAGAATAGATTGTGGAAGAGAAGAGAGATGGAGCATAATTCGGGGAAAGCTAGGTCCAACAAAATTCGCAGTGAAAAATGTAGACTCCATAGAATCTGTTTTTCAGTTGTTTCTTAGGAGAAACAATGTTGATGTAATTCTGAAGTGGACGAACAAAGAGAGTAGTCTTGTTTACGGTAGTAAATGGAAACCAGTAGATTCCATTGATCTGATGTGCTTTATCAGTGTCTTGATCCTAGCAGGTGCTTACAAGGTCCATAATGAAGCAGTTACACATCTGTGGAACAAAGAGGATGGTAGACCCATTTTTAGTGATGCCAAGGCTAGAAATCGCTTCACACAAATTTCAAGGTGCATCCGATTTGATGACGCAGATGGGAGGCGTCACAACCGTGCTCCTGACAAGCTGGCTCCAATTAGAGAAATATTTGAAATATGGGTACACACATTTCAAGGCACATATGTTCCTCACAGAAACGTAACGATTCATGAACAGCTTATGGCATTTCGTGTAGATGTCCATTTTGGCAATATATTCCTTCAAAACCAGGAAAATATGGGTTGAAATTATGGGATGTATGTGATAGTGCAACGTCTTACGTTCTCAATCTTCAAGTTTACACTGGTCGACAAGAAAATGAATCTTGTTAAGTTGGTCAAGGCAAGAGACTTGCTTTAGATATGGTGAAAGGCTTAGAAAAAAATCGCAGAAATGTAACAACTAACAATTTTTTCACTAGCCTTAGTTGGCGAGAGAAATTCTGAAAATCAATCTCATACTCTTAGAAACAATTAGAAAAAATAAAGGAGAACTACCACAAACTTGCACTCAGAACTAAGGTGGAGTCAAATATTCATCTATTTTTGGATTTCAAAAGCATGCCTCAATTGTTTCATACTGTCAGAAAAAGGGAAAAGTTGTAACTTTGCGCAGTACAATGCATTCAAGGAAGGAAGTGGAAGATCGTGTAGAATGCAAGCCAGTAATGATTCTGGATTATAATAAAACAAAATCAGGAGAAGGTACCATGGACCAGCTGGTTAGAACGTACACTACAAAGAGGATGAGCAGAAGGTGGCCAATGGTTTTAAACTCCTGGAAATGGAAAAAAGAACACACTGACACCGGTGTGTCAGACCCACCATACTTGCTCCGGACACTGCGAGAGGGCTGTACAAGCAATGATCACACGCAAGGCACAGCGGACACACCAGGAACCGCGGTGTTGGCCGTCGAATGGCGCTAGCTGCGCAGCATTTGTGCACCGCCGCCGTCAGTGTCAGCCAGTTTGCCGTGGCAAACGGAGCTCCATCGCAGTCTTTAACACTGGTAGCATGCCGCGACAGCATGCCGGGTGGACGTACCGCAGAATTGCTCAACACGTGGGGCGTGAGGTCTCCACAGTACATCGATGTAGTCGCCAGTGGTCGGCGGAAGGTGCACGTGCCCGTCGACCTGGGACCGGACCGCAGCGACGCACGGATGCACGCCAAGACCGTAGGATCCTACGCAGTGCCGTAGGGGACCGCACCGCCACTTCCCAGCAAATTAGGGACACTGTTGCTCCTGGGGTATCGGCGAGGACCATTCGCAACCGTCTCCATGAAGCTGGGCTACGGTCCCGCACACCGTTACGCCGTCTTTCGCTCACGCCCCTACATCGTGCAGCCCGCCTCCAGTGGTGTGGCGACAGGCGTGAATGGAGGGACGAATGGTGACGTGTCGTCTTCAGCGATGAGAGTCGCTTCTGCCTTGGTGCCAATGATGGTCGTATGCGTGTTTGGCGCCGTGCAGGTGAGCGCCACAATCAGGACTGCATACGACCGAGGCACACAGGGCCAACACGCGGCATCATGGTGTGGGGAGCGATCTCCTACACTGGCCGTACACCTCTGGTGATCGTCGAGGGGACACTGAATAGTGCACGGTACATCCAAACCGTCATCGAACCCATCGTTCTACCATTCCTAGACCGGCAAGGGAACTTGCTGTTCCAACAGGACAATGCACGTCCGCAACCCAACGTGCTCTAGAAGGTGTAAGTCAACTACCCTGGCCAGCAAGATCTCCGGATCTGACCCTCATTGAGCATGATTTGGACTGGATGAAGCGTCGTCTCACGCGGTCTGCATGTCCAGCACGAACGCTGGTCCAACTGAGGCGCCAGGTGGAAATGGCATGGCAAGCCGTTCCACAGGACTACATCCAGCATCTCTACGATCGTCTCCATGGGAGAATAGCAGCCTGCATTGCTGCGAAAGGTGGATATACATTGTACTAATGCCGACATAGTGCATGCTCTGTTGCCTGTGTCTATGTGCCTGTGGTTCTGTCAGTGTGATCATGTGATGTATCTGACCCCAGGAATGTGTCAATAAAGTTTCCCCTTCCTGGCACAATGAATTCACGGTGTTCTTATTTCAATTTCCAGGAGTGTATTTTACAACATGATTGATATCAGCTCACTGAATGCATTTAGCATATGGGTAAATCTTACACCAGACAGGGCAGAAAGGACCAACTACATGAGACAGAGATTTCTCACAGAATTAGGAAAGCGGCTCGTCAGAAGAAAGCCATACAAAATTATTTCCCCGTTACTTCCATCAACAGTACAGACAAAAAAAAAGGTGTCCATTTTGTAACAGGTCTGAGGATAGAAAAGTCACCGATAAATGTTCAAAATGTGGATGTCTTGTGTGTAAAAACCACTCTGCAGTTTATTGGTGTAAGTGTAATGCGTCATAAATGTCAATTCGGAATTTAATCAAAAATGTTTGTAGTTTCATGAGAATCATTTGTAAATTTTACGGAACTAAACATTTTAAAAAATATGCATTTTAATTTAACGTTATGTCACTGACGTCTTTTAGATTGTGGAAAAAAGTGATTTTATTCTACCATTATTAAAACTATAAAAAATAAATTCCTTTGGGGTCACTAAAGACCCCAGTGGTACTCAGCGTAACATAAAACACTCGATATTAGAAAGTTTAAGATGCCAGCGACAGGCTTTCAAGAGTGGCCTTAGATGTATCTAAGAAACGACACAGTGTCAACATCACACGCTACGGACGACTACTTCAGGCTGTCGATCCATCAGGCACACACTCACTGCAATGTTCCAGTGTCGAGCCTACCCTGTGGGCAAAACAATGTAATCAGTTATGTAAATACATACAAGAAGGAGAGTTTCTCCGTCTACATCTATAGACCCACACGCTCGCTTATGGCGTGTGATGGAAGACACTTTTCGTACCACTGCCATTTCCCTCGAAGAATGTTGAGAGGCAATACTCTCAGCTGGACTCTCAAAATTTACCTCCACGGTATTTCGCAAAATATGCACGTCAGGAAGCTTTTTGGTTTACTTTTACAGGAACGCACGCTCTGGAAATTTCCATAGTAAAGCAGATCGTGATGCACAAAGTTCTCTTGTAGCGTCTGCCACTGTAGTTGAGTGAACGTCTCCGTGACCCTTCCGCTCTTACTAAACGACCTTCGACGAAAGGCATCTATCTTCTAAGGATCCTTCATTGTATGATTATATGATAGCTTAACAAACACTGGTAGCAGTTACTTCTGTAAAATATCTGGAAGTACGCGTATGGAACGATCTGAAGTGGAATGATCATATACAATTAATTTTTTGTAAGGCGGGTGCCAGGTTGAGATTCATTGGGAGAGTCCTTAGAAAATGTAGTCCATTAACAAAGGAGGTGGCTTACAAAACACTCGTTCGACCTATACTTGAGTATTGCTCATCAGTGTGGGGTCCTTACTAGACCGGGTTGACAAAGGAGATAGAGAAAATCCAAAAAAGAGCGGCGCGTTTCGTCACAGGGTTATTTGGTAAGCGTGATAGCGTTAAAGAGATGTTTACCAAACTCAAGTGGCAGATTCTTAAAGAGAGGCGCTCTGCATCGCGGTGTAGCTTGCTGTCCAGGTTTCGAGAGGGTGCGTTTCTGGTTGTGGCATCGAATATATTGCTTCCCCCTACTTATACCTCCCGAGGAGATCACGAATGTAAAATTACAGAGATTCGAGCGTGCACGGAGGCTTTCCGGCAGTCGTTCTTCCCGCGAACCATACGCGACTGGAACAGGAAAGGGAGGTAATGACAGTGCCACATAAAGTGCCCTCCGCACACACCGTTGGGTGGCTTGCGGAGTATAAATGTAGATAGATGTAGATCTTGTCCATTCCCTCTATCAGTAGTATGAGGTAAGGGTTCCAGACTGACAAGCAACATTTATCGACAAAGCTACTGTTTTGCGTATGGACTACATTCCCTGACAATTTGTCCGATTCACCTCATTCTGGCATCTGCCGTTCCTACGACGTTCCCATGCTGCAGTCATACTGAGAAATCCTACAACAGCTCGCAGCGGCACTAGACCTTCTCCTACATTTACATATGTTGTCACTGCCCTGTAAGAGCCGAAATTTTACGTTGTGACTGAAACATATGCAGACAACAAAGGTTCACTTTCTCACCAGCCTTGGGCATTTTCCTGTTTATCAGCACAGGAGAGGTAAAAGGGAGTCAGCAAGATCGTGAATCTGATAAGGCGTGTCACTGAATCTGCTGCTCCTACACAATCTGTGATGGAGGTGTGGCAACAGTATCGATCTCAAAGTCTCTAATAACAAACGAATCTAAGGGATTCGAAACGTCGGTCGCGGTGGCCGAGAGGTCCTAGGCGCTTCAGTGTGGAACCGCGCTGCTGCTACGATCGCAGGTTCCAATCCTTTCTCGGGCATGTTCCTTAGGTTAGTTAGGTTTAAGTAGTTCTAAGTTTAGGGGACTGATGACCTCTGATGTGAAGTCCCATAGTGCTCAGAACCATTTGAACCATTTTTGGATTCGAAACACTGATTATGCGTGCGGAAAAAATTCAACTTTGTTCGAACGGAGTGTTCAGCTCAGTGACATTAAGGAATAATTTGTGATAAAAGGGACTTTTAGGACAGTTAGGGTAGATATGGACTATCTATAGGTCTTGAAGTTCCCTCTAACGTATACAGGGGAGAATGTATCGGAAGGTGACAAGTCGACGATTGCCTGCCATGCATTTTATCTGTGTAATGTATGTCATGTCTTGTCATCAGGTTTTGTACGATTTCAGCGTTCAGAGTGTTAGATAGGTGGACGCCGTGTAGTACTAATTTTTGTGTCATGCTTCGTTTTGTCCGTGTTTTTTAAAGAAACGTGTATCAGTATTTCGTACTAGCAGAGGTCCATCGGCTTGTGGTAGAGACGGAAACCTGTCGTATCCTAATAGGGTTAAGTGTCCGGTTGGAGAGGTCAACAATGAAACTGTGTCTGAGATGTAAACAGCGATTGCTTATTTTGGACCGCCGTAAATAACGAATATGAGATTTAAAATGCATCCTCTACTTCCGAGATATAGTAAATAACTTTGTTTTTAAAATACGTAAGCGTGGGACGCAGATTGTCCGTAGTAGAACTAAAAAAGTCCGTTCGTTGAGATAGTGTGAGTTCGCGAGCAGACAGCTAAAGCAAGCTCTAACGTCATGTGTTTTCCAGCCATAAACGCCATACTACTTCACTGTTGAAGACAGCCTCCACCATCATTTTCGTGTGGAGTTAGGTGATCCAGACAAACCTTGGCACCTCATATTTTCTAAAATTCCTGTTTCACCAGTTTACGTCGATATAACGATACAACTGGACGTCCAGTGACATTTCACATCCCTACGATTTGGAAGGAGCCAACTAATTACGCAGTTAACTGCGCTTTTTTGCGTGGTATCTGGTTTTCACAAAAGTATCTCAAAAGAAAAAAGGTTGACACTATGCAGCAAGGGATTATAATCTGCAGGAAAGGGTTGAAGCCAAAACGGAGGAAACATTTAATCCAATACACTTTGCTTTGCGACCAGCAAAGTCAGCTGGTAAATAGAAATAAAATCATTCTGCCTCCTTTTCATCAAACTCGGTCCCATGATGACCTCCGTAAACAGAATGAATAAAGATGAGCGAGAAATTTTGACGGCTGGTGGAAGCGTGACTGAAGGAAGCAATCTTCGTTGGTCCTGAAATTTGTAATACTCTCTTGGGTCATAATTGCAACTTATTGCCCCAGGTCAATGAAAAAAATGGGAAGACTTTAAAACTGGTATGCTCAGCTGTAAATGTAGTTTATTTAAATCACAGTTTCATTTCCAAATTAATGTCCAGACTCCTTTGTAATAATTTCGTATAATGCTGTTAGGCATTGCATTTCGCTGCATTATTATTTCTTATTGTGTATCTCTGAAACTAGAGCTAATAAAAATATAATACATACTCTTTTTCTACGACCCCAAATTAGTAGTTCCACAAGTTTCATTCATGGCTAGCCACAAACAGCATTTTATTTCCTAAAAATTAGAGTGATTCGTCACCATAAAACGTTCTTTTGCACTACTTGATCATTGAGCCATACATCTGTGTTTGAAACCTCCAATTGCGAATAGCATCTGCGATGTAGATATTAAATGGGGTAGATGGTAAACTACATTCTTGTTTCACTGCTTTGCTTTTGGTACTGGGTCTATCTGTTTTCCTCCTCGATTCAAACCCCAAATACCTGGTTGTTTCTTTAAGTCTGTAGAGTACCTTTCTAGTGTACAGTTTTTATTCACTTGTAGCTATTTCGCGGAGATAGGAAAAAACTTGCATCATAATGATACGGTGCTTACCAAGCTCTAGCTGTGAACAAACTTTTGAGTTACGAGTATAATCTGGAAAACTTTCATCGTGTAGAACTTTCACAAATTACAATTTCCATTGTTTGAACTAAATATAGTAACTGATTATTTTCCGCTCTTCAGAAACGACGCCACCACGCCTTTGTGATTCGTCTCATTCGCAAAATGTTAATCTGCGTCGCGAACTAGCTGCTTAAAGGTCACTAGAAAGGTCACGCCGCCATCACAATTCGCCTTAATGATAACAACGCCGGCCGCGGTGGTCTCGCGGTTCTAGGCGCTCAGTCCGGAACCGCACGACTGCTACGGTCGCAGGTTCGAATCCTGCCTCGGGATTGGATGTGTGTTATATCCTTAGATTACTTAGGTTTAAGTAGTTCTAAGTTCTAGGGGACTGATGACCACAGATGTTAAGTCCCATAGTGCTCAGAGTCATTCAGCCACGATAACAACGCTGCGCAAATCGACGTTATCTGGGTGATACAGATTTGTCTGTTAAAGTGAAATCCCCATCAGACCTTAAAATATGAGCTCAGCCGTACTATACAAAATACGACCGTGAAGACCTAGTTTACTTCTTCAGTTCCGTTGCATCTTCCTGATTTATTTGTTCAACCTGGCAATGTATACTGAGTTTTCTCTTTCTCCCTTTTTTTAAAATTTTTAGAATAACGCTTTGGGAGGGTACTCTATATCAACACTTTCTTCTTCTCCTTCACATGTAGTTTCCTTTGGTCCCACACTTCTTTTATTTTTCGAGAACGTTTTTTCATTTCTTCTTACGTCCACTTTCTTCCAGTTCTTGATATTTTCTGTCCCGAAAGCCTGCCTTTTCCATTGCTTCTTTAAAAAAAACTTCTCTCACACGAGGTCGACGGTTGAAACATGGGCTCAGCCGCCCTCATTCAGGTTTTCCGTGGTTTTACTAAGTCACTTATAGGAAACGTTGGGATGGTTCCTTTGAAAGGACACGGCTGCTTTCCTTCTCCAGCCTTCCTAATCCAGATTGTGCTCCGTCTCTAACGCCCTCGTTGTCGACTGGACGTTAAACATTAATCTCCTCCTTCGAATTTCGAATCTCACATTTTCCATAGCTCTTTGTGCTACTCTTAGCCATGTCATTTTGGGTTTATAATTATTTAGTATATCAAAGATTTCTTTAGTTATTCTGTCATCGTTCATCTTTAATATGTGTCCAAAGAATTTTAATCACCTTTTTCTCATTATATCTCTTTACTTTTAAATTTTTATATATTGTGCAGTATTATATCTTAATCTCTGTTCTTCTTCGCTGCTTCTTCTGGGTCCTAGTATTTTTCCTAGAAGTTTCTTTTCAGTTTTTCTAATTTTCAAGCTCTCCCATCACAGTCAGATGAAGACTTTCCACAGTATAGAGTATATGTGATCTGACCACTGTTTCATAGTGTTTCAGCTTTATGTTACAGGATAAAGGTTTTTAGAATGTGTGTTTCTTGTTATCTGAAAGGCTTTCTCCATTTTATACGTTCTACTCTTTGCTGCTGTCCTACTTTAAGTTGTTCGATAACTGTTCTCTAGATATTTAAAACAATCTGCTTTAGACTTGTTATTTATTTTAATTTCTTGAGGAAAATTACTGATATTTAGTCTATATTAATCCATTGTGGACGTGGAGTAGCGGCCGGTCAAGTATTTAATACAGAAATTGACTAAACAGCCTTGCAAATTTGGAAGTTATTTCATTTTATTTTCGCTGCCAGTTTCGGTAATTTAGTATGCCATTTCAGGCCCCACATGCACATCTAAAAAACTATTGATGTTGGCATATTGATGTCTCTTGACGTCGCGAATTGTGAAGTGCTTTCTTTGACGCCTTCACTGCAACTCAAGATGAAACGTCCCCTTAGAAAAATTAATGAATTACTGTGCTGATAAACCTCTTACGTTATTTGATTTTCAAACAGCTGAGCAAAACTGGACGTACTCAGACATTTCGCGCTTTCCTTATTCTGATCAACACTAAACTGACACACAATACTTTTCGCTCAATAATCCCTACAAAAGAATGGCCCTGACAAACAATAACTTATAACTTTCATGAATCAATTGCCTCGCAAAAATCTTCGTTGCTCGAACTACTGCAATACAGCGAACGCCAATACTGCCAGCTAAATAAAAGATTCTAACCACTGAAGGCACTAACTACTGACAGGCGTAGTCAGCAAATGAAACATTTTGGTAGAGAACAAACAATGTATTTACCTCAATAGTGTTCAATATATCAGTTCATGACATCCAGTCTTACAAATTTACTCTCTCTGATGGACACATGTCCAGATCATCCGCTCTCAAAACTCCGCCATCTCTCTCCCCACATCCACCACTGCTGGCGGCTCACCTCCCACTGCGCAATGCTGCGCGCTGTTCACATCCAACTGCCCAACACTACAACAGCAAATATTGCAACAATGTTTACCAGCCTCAGACTGCACACAGCACAGTCAGTGATTTTCATATAGAGCGCTACCTGGCGTTACCAACATAAAAACCTAAACAGCCTACTTACATAGCCCCTATGCTCCCAACAAAAAAAATTACAAATTGTTTTGGGCAGTGGCCAATACAGATTTGAAAAGATTTTTCATAATTACAATAACAAAGAAATCAAATGCACACACTTATTGATATACTGTTGGTCAAAAGCAAAGATTTTCTCGCAGTCCATAAAGATAGCCCTGATCATTCATCACAGTAGTATTTCTAGTTTTGTTTCCAAATTTTGAGCAGTAAAGGAAAATTCACACGGAAGTAGTGGATTTCCATGCAGTCTTGAAGAAGTAGTGTTGTCCTTCCAAAGGAAAGACAGTGCTGACTCTTGACATGCAGACAGGCCACCACAGAGGAAATCCACAGCAGAGTCATTCCAAGTTTCGAAGAGTATTGGTCATCACAGGTCATCACAGAGCAGACCCACTGTAGTCCAGGTAGAGAGTATGGTATTGTTGGGCAATCAATGGCGCAGACGCACTGCAGTCCTTGTAGAGACGGCCAGCAGCTATCTGTTGCAACTGTGCAGGTGCACAATCACCATTGAAGAGTCTTGCGGATAATACAGAAATTCCATAAACCACCACCTGTGCACTCACAAAGTTTTTGGAATTGTCCTTAGAACCAGCAGTGCTGTCAACCAGTCCCTTGCTGAATTATTATCATACGTGCAAACACTAACAGTCCCAACTTCTCACATATTGTGCATATACTATGACCAACAGAAATGTGTGCAGTGAAATGAATGATTACAAGTTACTTAATTTGATGAACTGGTGTCAATTACAATTTTATAACATGAGAATACAATTACAAAGGTACAGAAAATGTCATTAAAAACATAATAATACATATAACATTTGTAGTAATACAGGCTTTACAAAAGAATAGAAATAATCATGTACATCAGTGTTACAGGAATTATGACATAATAAAATAAATAAAATAATGAGAATAGTTTTTGAAATATTAATTTCACACATGAGAACAGAACAGAACAGAACCTTTGTATCATTCAAATTCAAAAATCTTTAAAAATAAATGTTTTAAGTACAAAATTAGTCACTCAAATACGTGTACTGTAGCGCTAAACTGTGCGTCTTGTTGTAAGATAAACTCTGTCATTACTTAAGGGTAAAAAATGTGCCAAGTATCGTAATTATCGTCGTCCGTACGCTAAGCTCTGTAGAAGTCAATGTACTTACCTCGTAATAAACAAAGTGAAATGCTATGCATATAGATATCGTAGTTATTACGTACATTACCATGATCAAGAAAGTATTATACTGTAACGTATGTTGTGCTACGAAAAAGGCTGTCTCACTGTAGCTATACCACAAAAGTTACTACTGAAACATGTTTTACTTTCCAGAAGAATTCAGAAAAACTGTCTAGATCTAAAACAGAAACACCGCAAAAGCAACATTGTAAATTGTCACTCATTAGTAGCGTCGTGATAAAATCGTGTAGCTGTCACATAAACTAACCACTGTGTCATCTGGTATCTCTCAGAAAGCACTTTAAATCCATAATGTGTTTTGAAGTAAACCAAAATGTTGCATTACAATCTCCTTAGCAGTACCGGTATATGTTCTAAGTATGTAAACCTTATAGTCGTTACGTAATCATGCAACGAACAAGGAAGAATGTACACACAACACTGTGTCGTCTATTCACTATAAAAATGCATTCGTAATTACTGTCTAAATAAGTTGCCTAGGTTCTTGCCTCGATAGTTAACTTTAACACATAGTTGCATGTTAACAGTTTCTAAGTGTGACAAAGCGTACTAGTAACGTGCAGTAAAAAATTTTATAGCAAAGACTAAGTTAAAAAGCAAATTCTCTCTCAATAAACGGTTTTACATGGGAAATGTGGTGTAATCCTTTGCCTTTCTTCAGTACACAGCAAATCAACTTGAACGCAATTATCATGCGGTATATGTCGGTAAAGAATGCTAAAATTTTTCTCAAGGTTCGCGTCTATGTTATTTTTCTCTGAGCCAGCCAGCGCACATGGCTGCCTGCGGTGCGAGTCATTGTTTGTCTCTTTGTTGGCCCACGTCGTTATTAGGATTAGGAGATTTAACTTCCACAATTTCACCTTGTCGAGAGGGCCCTGCCCTGTTTGAATCTCGCCAGTTCTGACGAAATTCAGGTCTATTATTACGATTATATCGTCTGTCGTCATGTCGGTAGATTCCATAGTTACTTTCTTGTCCGTCACGTGGTGGATAATTTCTCCCTGAATTGTAATTGCGCGCTGAACTGTTGCGTCTGAAGTTATACTGTCTCCCTTGATAATAATTATTTTGGTTCCCATATTGTCTGTTTCTCTGACTGTCTCTGTCATAGTCATTGCTGGGGAGAGGTGATCTTTCCCTGTAATTATTACTGCTCTGCCAACGGTTGTCATACGGGTGGTGTCGGTTTTGGTCACGATTTGCGTTGTAAGAATAGCCTTGCCGTGTCCAGTTATTATTTCTGTCAACGCGGAATTGTGAAGGACTTGACCTGTAATTGTTGTCTTTCTGTTTTTGCGTTCCGCGATTGTCAGTGTCAATTTCCAATTCTTGTAACAGTCTCTGAAAAGCTTCAATGTCGTCTTTGCAACGTCCTGCCAAAATAATACGTCGCAAATGTGCAGGGAATTTGATTAAGCAAATGCGGATGAGTTCTGAGGGGCTGTATGGGTTTGAGAGATACTGATTCTTATGTAACATGTCTTCGAAATATTTGACAAGACTGGAAA